>NC_056733.1:1402393745-1402488745 GCF_019279795.1 Protopterus annectens
TAATGTAGACATAGGTAGGCTCATGGATCTGACAGGGGATGGAGCCGGTATGACCCCCATTTAGACTGGAGTTCTGGGAAATTTTTGCATCATCCTATCCGCATCCACTTTTGATAAATTTCTGGAGGATGAAGTGGCTGGAGGTCTTGAATGTCTCTTAGGGGTTTGTAACAAAGGGGATCGCTGAGTAGAAGAGATAGGTTTAGTAACATACTTTGGCGTATGACTGCTTTGTGATGTGCCAGGCTTTGGATCCAAGGACCTGGGATCCAAAGAAGGCATCGCAGGACTTACTGATATAATTATCGGATCTGAAGATTTCAGATCTGAGAGTTTTGGATCGGAAGGTCGGGTCTTAGGATCAGATGCTTTTGAACCAAAGATCATTTTGCTTTTAACCAGTGGCTATGACAAAATCCTGGGGACTTCAGCTTCGAGCATTTTCTGTACTCCGACGGAGTAGACTTGACAACTTTGGAGGGGGTTTGATGCCCTGAAGATGCAGAAGAAGCAGGAAGAAGTCCCTTTAATATTAATTTATTACAATGGTTATCCAAGGCCTTTGGACTAAAGGTTGAACAAAGTGAACAGTTTGTATCCAGGTGACCAGCTCTGAGTCAATATATGCACTCCTTGTGGGGATCTGCATTCGTAAATTTTATACCCACAAGAAGTGCATTTTTTGAAACCTGTCGGCTTATCTGGCATGGTAGAAAAAAACAGTACAGGCTACCAACGCCAATAAAAAGTTACCACAAAAGTCAGTGTACAGAAAAAAGGCAGGGTTTTTTTTTAAAGGAAAAGGGAAATAGAAAGAAAGGATAATTATCAACAATGGTAATTTAAAAAGGAATACCCTGAATAAAGGGTAAAGAAAATACAAGCTATGGTAACAGAGAGTTGTTAGGTAAAAAAAAAAAAAAAAAAAAAAAAAAAATTAAGATGGAGGATAATAGGAACAGTATTAGACAGAACAACGTTTATTTAAAAGACAATAAAAGATTCACTAAATATCAGCTCGGGAGAGGAACCTGTACCTGGACATGATGGTGGCAAATGAGATCTGAGGTAATGGGGACAGATTAAGGCATTATGGGTACAGGGAGGACCTCAAGAGTTGGATCCGAAGTCTGTAGTATGCAGCAGAGTCGGATCAAAGGATCAGATCCAAACCCCATGGTATGAGGAAGAATAAAAGAACATCATCAGCTCCAGATGTCTAAAGTAACTAATCACAGAACAGACTCTGACAAAACCAGTGTACAAAAACTACATAACGTTCCTCAATCTTACAAATCTATCTGCTTTCTTAGGGGCAGCAGGCTGGCTATTAGGCAAGTTACAGGCTGTGATAAAAAACATCCTCCAAAGCTGAAAGAACACAATGAATTAGAGTAGCTTCAGGAAACTCCAACTGCAATAAATCATACTTCTTTAGGGACTGTAGCTCACAGTAAGACGCTGACCAGTTCGACTCTCAGCTAGAGCGTTTTCTGCGTGGAGACATACGTGAATGGGCGTACCTTCGTTGAAGGTTGTGCGTTAGGGCTGGCAACTCAGCACGTAAAAATCAACTGCCAATCTTTAGCGGACCGGAGTTCCGCTGTGGCGACCCCTAACCGGGAAAAGTCGAAAGACACAACAGAATGTCATTATAGTCTCACTGAAACAACATATTCATTCTGCAAATGGTTTCAAAAAAAGTCACTCCTTCAAACTGGTAGAAGACAAACACTCTTTGGAGTCTGAATCAGAAACTTAAGATGACAAAATACACTGTTAATTAAAATCATTCTTTTTAGTTCAAATTCGTGAACCTCTTCAAAAAAGGACAAATTCCTCTTGCTTACAAGAAACAAATTAACTGGGAGGGTCAAAAGCCTGAACTAGATCCTGAGCTAATCCCAGTAAAAACACTCCTATCCAAAGTGACTGACACATAAGAAAAGGTTTTGCTTCTTTTTGACAGGAATTTCTGAAGAAGCAGACACACTTTTCCCAGAGAAATCTCCTCCAAGGACAGTCATAGCAGCCAGGCTAGGAAGATATGTATTCCTTGTCCCTTCTCCCAGGACAGACAAGAATGGCTCGCTATCATCTGTCAAGGGCACTCCAACAGCTGAAGCGAACATGTCTAATCTCTGGTCCATAGTTGCTACAGGGATGATACCAGAAGGAGAAGAATGGTCTGAGCAACCAGAAATGACTACAACAGCAGCCTGCTGTGTGGCAAAGGCTGTTCCTTCTTTCAGCCACAAAAAGACAATTAATACAGAAACCAATAGGCTATTCAAATGTTAATTTGAAAGACACCCGATATCCAGGGTAGCCCTACAGCATTAGTTGGTAAAACAGGCAAGTATTGAAAAAAGGCAACTTTTCCCACCAAAAATACAGTAAAAAACATATTAAACCCTTATTCCAACCTCAAAAGTAAAATAAAACAACTTTTACTTTAAAAAAAAAAAAAAAAAAATAGTTCAATACTTTTTTTTTACTTTCGTGGAAAAATGTTAACGCTCCTGTTTATTTAGGTCACATGACAGTCAATAAACACTTTTCCCTAGCTTTAAAGGTATATCTTCATATAAAAACTACAACTTTTGATTAAGAAATTAAATGTGGATGATCATTCACTGAAGGGAACTTATCTGCTCGGCAATGGAAAACGTTAAGAGGACTGGAGATCCTCAAAAGCCTGCAAGAGAAGAACTGTTTAGCGGCAGGAAAGCAATGAGGGTGCTCTTGCTGACTAACAGTTGGAGAGCTTTGAAGGTGTCCTGAAGCAAGATGGCTAGCTGTTATATCCTTAGCAGGATATAACCCATATCTACATAAAGCTACTGCAACGGTGATCTTAATGAATAATATTGTTGCATAATTCAACATGGGAATGCCCGACAAACTTACAACAATCTAGTTCCTCAAAAGGAAAATACAGTGGAGGATGTACAAGCTGTGTTTGTAGAAGACATTTTTACAGTGAAATGTTCTGTAAAGCAAGAAGAAAGTCTGGAGGTTTGTTAAACATTAAAAGTTTCCTAAATGCACTGGCTCAAATAGGGCAACTCATGGGGCATTAACATCAACATTATGCAACATCCTAGAAACCTTGTGTATTTTTGGAAAGAGATTCTAGATTTTTGAATGAAACAGCAAATATTGGAAATTTTCCCTGTGGCAGTTGCAATAATTAAAGTATTGTTCCCCACAGTTTTCAGATCTCTTATGTCCACATAGAACTATCTGCCAGTTTAGAACTAAAATTACATCTGTTAAAATGTTCCAAAAAAACTGTTGAGCAAAGGAAAAGGGCAAAGATGACCAATCACTCAACTGAATCGATGGTGACTGGTTCCATATGTCTCTTAGAGAATTGTTTGTAGTGTCCCCTGCAGTTCTGACCCAGTGGGTTAATAAGTTGTGCCTGTGCATCTCTTGTAACTTTTCATTACTGCACTTACATGGGAGTCAGCATAGACTCTGAAAATAAATCTGCTTCTTAAATCTTCAGCCTAATTATCAAAATTGCTAGGATCAGAATCTCTGCTTTTGATTCACACGAAGTGAGACTTATTTTTCAACATTATGTGCCAGATGTCATCTTCCACTTAAAGTTTTTTTTTTAAGGCATTCAATATAATGATGTTAATTCAGTACCTTCTAACAAACTTGTGACACTCGCATCAAAAAAGTCAGTGAAAAATCTTGATCAGACATGGAAAAAAACTAGTAAAATATGGTGTGGTTTGAAATCTGATAAACCAGCAGTCAAACATATTCTACACATATTTAAAAGATAAAAATATAATTTAAGGGATTTACAAATAACTATGTTCAAATGCCATGAAAAAAAATGAAGGAAGATAAATCAGCAAAGAAAAGAGACACCAAATTAAAAGCCCAGGGGAAAGATGAAGGCCAGCAACAGGCACAAGCTCCAGAGATGGCAGACAATGGAATGGATGTGCCAGTGATTCTTAAAGAAGTCATTGGAGAGATCAAGATGCTCAACTCAACTTTGAAAAAGTTTATTGCATATTTGAAACGGAGGGCTAGAGAAATTGAAACTGTGTTAAGTAATCATGCTGATGCAGTCCAAGACAACATACAAGAATTAGATCAACTACGCCTGTGAATTGAAGTAATGGAAGCCAGGATGGAGGGAATCAACTGTATAACATTTTCTCAGCAGCAACAAGCAATGTGGACTCAAATCCTAAGGGAAGCTATTAAGATGGAGTTTGTTCACAGGACCACGCGTGTCCTGGTAACCAAAAAGTCCCCCTCCCCTGCAGATTTCAGCTCTCTTTTTCATTAATAAACAGAGGGAGCAAATTCTCTCCTCTCTTCGGAAGCCTGGAGCTAACTGGTTGAGTGGCCAGGACACAGTATACTTCAATCAATATTACTCCCCAGAAACAAAATGGAGAGCAACATTTCTCCCCTTTATCGAGGTGGCCAGAAATAAGAACATCAGGGTCAGAATATATCCTGCTGTCTGCAAAGTCTTTTTGCTAGGAGGAACTAAAACCACATACATGCCAAAAGAAGCCATTAACAGGGCTGAAGCCAAAAATAGCCATGATGTGGCAAAGATCCTTCACATTGAGTCACTGCATAGCAACATAGACAGGACTGGATGTCTCTTCCCATTATTTAAAATGCATCAGATTCTGAAAGAAAGGGCAGTAATCACTCAACGAAGAACCACCCAGGAAGCCCTTGGGAATAACAGTTTTACCTTGTCATAATTTGACGCAAGTGAAAACTACAGCTATGATGTTTGGCAGAAACTTGCAGTTCCATGTTCAGGGCAGTCTTCCTCCTGTTTAGCTCTTTTGTATTAAATGTTTGTATCTTTAAGCTTGGAAATACCTTAACAAAGTTGGAGGTGGGTCCGAAGATGCGACACTGGAAGTTTCCCCTCATGTAAACTGGAAAGCAACCAATACAGGAAAAGGCTTAAAATACAGAACCAAAAAGAGTATTACCTCAGCAAGGCGAGGTGACTACAGAAGGACAGGAATGCAAGATACTATTCAACAGAAGGAATAGGGAATTGACAGGGCTGCAACAGGAGGGAAGGAGGTCCCTGGAAAATAGAAAGATTAAAGACAGGGGATCCAGGAGGCTGACAATGCAAGAATGTTATCCAAGAGGAATTTAATACAAAAAGTATGTTTTTCTAACTCACCCAAGGGCATCAGGGCTCTTGTACAAAGAGTGAGGCAGCAGGATTATGCTACAATTATTATAACACTGTGAGACACCAGTGGTCAGCGAGCAGTCGCCAAGACCACAGATATACTGCAGATGTTTGGGAAACACTACACTAAGTTATATGCTACGGAACAGAGTGGTGCCTGTGGGGAAAAGAGAATAAATGCAAGTTTCTCATTTGTATTGCTCCCGTTGAGCTGTCAGGTCTGGTTGCTACTTTGAACAAGACAGACTTATGGTCTGACCTTACTAGGGAGGGCAGAACACAGGGAGTAGTGCAGTGACCCCCCCCCAATACTGGTAAGTGCTTAGGCCAGAACATTTCAGCCCCTTGTAGGGGTGCAGAATAACTGCTCCAGAGCATTTTTATTAAAGTTCAGGGAACACAGGGCGATAGAGCTTGTGCTCATGTACATCACCCACTCGACAGAAGGGTAGTTGAAATCTTCCATGAACAAGGAGTTTAGCTGTACAGTGAGTGACTCAAGCAAGTCCAGGTAGGAGGTGTGCTTCTCATGGCTCATGGTGGGGGACCTGTAGCTAGCAATGATGTGGTAGGGTGTTTTACCTATAGTTACTTGGACCTGGAATAGCTCAAGAATCTTGTACCGTTTAACCAGTCTAGAGGTGTATTTGGATTTAATGAAGATGGATAAACCTCCACCTTTGGTTCTTTCATGCTCGTCTTGAGGTCTAAACATGTGAAATGCATTATAGCCTTGCACAGACGAACTGCTCTCTGCGGCCTTGAACCAAGTCTTGGAGACTGCACAGATGTCAATATTTTCCAAAGTATGAACAGCTACCAGGGAATGCAGTTTTCTGTTTGGACTCCTAGCATTAAGCAGCATAACCTCGAGTTTGTCTGTAGGTGATTTTTTTTTACATCAGGTTTTGGCATGGTCTAAAAAAGGCACTATGGGGGAGGCAAGCATCTTTGCCAGTATTTGAAAGCCTAGAGGATAATCTCTGGCAAAGCAGCATTGTCTGTCGACTATAAGTTCCCAGGCTGACTGATACTGGCTACCCCTGGATTGACACCAGAAGCAAAAGTCAATTGTTAAAGTCAACCATTTTTTGTTTATATTGTGGCGTCATCCTGGGTGAAAGTAGAATGCTGCTTAGAACTAGGTACATACCTGCCTGGGACACAATCTGACAGGTCAGTCATGTCTCTCTTCATATACTCCAGGGAGGTAGATCTCAAGTCATTCACCCACACATGTACTATACAGAGTCATAAAGGTAACTGCTGTTGGGTGACCAGAGTATGTGACTTGACGGATCCTAGCACCTGACAGGCAGTTGACTGTGAACTTCTTGTCCAGCCTGGTGAGGGGGACATCTATGAGCCTCACTATGGAATCTCCTATGGCTAGGACATTTGGTTTTGAGGTGTTCTGCCTTAGGGGCTTATTCACTAAGACACTGGTATGTGTAGTAGATTTTGGTCGTGCTCTAGTATGTGTGGGTTGTTTGCGCTTAGAAAGGCTCTTGTCTTTTGGTAGGCTCTTAGTGAATATCTCCGCATATGTGGATTTGTGTGTCATGACTTTATCTTGTATGAGAGGAGGATGTGTGTGCTGACAACCTGTTTGATGTCTTGTTTATTGTTACATGATAGGATTAACTCCAGTTTCACAATATAGTTACATCTCCAACATACTGTATTTGTTTGCTGTAGCAGCAAATGGTTGTTAGTATACATGAGGCAATTACTACATTGCTTCAGGATGCCCATGTCTATCAGGTTGGTTGGAGAAATGTTGGGAAACTGACTGTCCATTGTAGCAGGTTAAACCACAAGTACTGTTATGGGGTGGCAAGTTGGATCGGTTTTGCTCTAGGGTTAGCAAGGGGACTTACTCTATTGAGGATTAGGTATTAAAAAGTTTGACAGTGCTGCTTAGTGCTCAGTTGAGTTGCCCGCAGTGTAGAAGAGGAGCCTGGGAAGGTTCCACTGACTGCTCTCTAGGGAAAAAAGTTGTATCTAGAGGTTTGCATGTATACAAGGCACCACTAACCCCAACTGCACAGTGCACATCTACATGCAAACACAAGGCTTAAATACAATTTAAACAATTTTAACACAAATTATCAATAGGAAATCCCCACACAGAGCCTTATTCCAGCAATCCCCAACTCAGATAGGTCCTGAGCTACACACTTCTGCCACAAGGGTGCAGGAGACTCTCCATATAAGACAGCAAGTTTTAATGTTACAGTGATACCAGTCTAGATTCAGCAAGAAGCAGCAATGATACAAAGTGCAGAATGAAGCAGTCACAGCAACAAAAAACAGTAAAAATGAAGCAGCAGTTCAATAAAATACAATTCACAAAGTGCAACACAGGCTTAAAAATATACTTATTTTTAGAAGACTTCAGTGGATGCCTTGGATTTCTGTTCAGATGCACTCCAGACCTCTGCATAAGAATGCCAAACTTTGAGCAGCTCGGTAAACTGAAAGGAGAAGGCAGTCTAAAGGCAGTTGGATCTGGGGCCAAGAGTGGTGCTTGGATCTGAAGAGATTTCTCTTTCCTGGTTTTCAGATCCAAGGAGCTGGGATCTGAAGTTTTAGCAAGTTTCTTAGGTGGTTCTGAACACGGAGCCAATTAACTGGTTGGTTCCGGGGAATGCTTCCTGGAATCCTTTTCTCTACACTCTTAGGGGTTTGAGCCACAGAAGATTCTGTTGAATTAGAAGATTTAAAGGGCAGCAAACCTATGAAAATGAGTTTGTTCCTTCTGTCTATAAGGGCCCTAGGGTTAAAACCCTTACATATATGTCACAACTAGAGTCAAGGTGTGAAGGGCCTAGACAGTAAACACATTTAGAATGTGCGTCAAACAAAGGAATCTTGCAGTAACAGACCATACATTTCTTGAAACCCAAGGGTTTCTCAGACATTACTGCAAAGCTGACAGGTTCAGCGCAAACTTCTCCCGCCCCTCCCCACCAAAAGGGCGAATATCTATCCCAGCAGAGTGCTGCACCCCGACATCTCAGATGCTCAGGTAAGAGCCGCCCTCTCCAAAGCGAAAAACACAGCATCAATGGGACCAGACGGTGTGTCCCAGGCTGCGTCCTACATGAACTCCAAGAAGAGCTAAACCCAAACATAAAACTACTGTTCAATCTCAGCCTTACTACAGGATATGTACCCAAAGAGTGGCATACAGCAACAGTGGTCCCTCTCCACAAAGGTGGTGCCTCAACGGATACTGGAAACTATCGCCACATAAGCCTGACTAGCTTGGTCTGCAAAGCCATGGAAAGGATCATCATGGACCTCATAAATAAAGATATTGGGGACCTACAGACACTGGATCCTACCCAGTTCGGCTTTATTAAGGGCAGATCCTGCCTCTTAAACCTGGTTGATTTCTTTGAAACAGTCACCAAGGCCATTGACGAGGGGAAGGTGGTCCACACAGCCTACCTGGACCTCGCAAAAGCCTTCGATACAATGCCCCACTCGGGCGTTATAGATAAGTTCACCAGCTTAAATATAAACCCCTATGTCACTAGATGGGTTGCAAACTGGCTCAAGGACAGTACCCACATGGTTAGAATTGCTGGAGCCATGTCAGACTCCAAACCAGTTACAAGTGGCGTCCCACAAGGCTCAGTCCTGGGACCTCTCTTGTTCGGTATATATTTCTCAGAGGTACAGGCAAACACGGAAGGACTGTGGATGACCAAGTTCGCAGATGACTGCAAACTGGGCGCCATAATTCACTCTCCAGCCGACACAAGCATCCTCCAAAAGGGCCTCATAGAAACAGACAACTGGTGCCAGAGCCATGGCCTCAAGCTAAACGCCAAAAAGTGTATAGTCATCCCCTTTGGCAAAAACAAAGTGCCCACAAATTACCACATAGGTGGTAATCCATTAAGTACAGAAGAAGTAATTAGGGACCCAAGCTGATAGCAATCTCTCATTTGACAACCACGTGGCCAAAGTGGTTAGAAAAACATTTTATATAGCCCACCTAATCATGAAGAGATTCACATCTAGATCAGGGGAGGTCATCGTGCCTCTTTACTCATCCCTCATCAGGCCCATAATGGAGTACAATGCCCCTTTTGGGATGTACCTTACCAGACACCTGCAGCAACTGGAAAGACCCCAAAAGTACCTCACCAAGAGGATCAAAGGGCTCAAACAGATGCCATATGCTGCCCGGTTAAAGAAACTCCAGCTCTACTCAGTGGCATACCGCCTATTCAGAGGCGATCTGTGCCTGACGTATAAAGCCATGTCCAACCCGGAATTAATGGACATGCTGCACCTCAGAAAATCCAAATCCCATCGAGCTACGCGCTCGAAAGACTTGAACCTCAGCACTGAAATAAATAGGACATGCTGGAGGGACAGATTCATAACCCAGAGGCTCCCTGCCTAACCTGGACTGGGATTTTATTCCAGAGTGAAGAGTCCCTCATTTACACTCTTCAAGAGGAATCTTGAGGAGTGGATGGGAGATCGTAGGTTTACCCCGGGTATCACTTCTGTGTCACTGTTAGACAGAGGCACAGTATACTAACCTTGAAAAAGGGCATGGCAAAATTAATTTAAAATGGGTGGCAAAAGCCAAACACACTCTGGCTAGGCTTATGAAGAGGAAAGGAAAGAATTAAGAATAAAGTTTTTTAAGATACAACTATAGAAAAATTACAAAGTACAACATACCAACAATGGTATTAAAGAGACATTATGGGAAAGGGAGAAGCGAGACAGCTTTCAGCATTTCTTGAACAAGTAGAACCAGCCAAGTCGGACCGGATGATCAGATCAGAGCCCAAGAGTTGAAGAACGAATGAAAACGAACATCACATCTAAGGATATGGTAGGGCTGGGAGTACCGGATACTGCTAGTTACTAGCTTATGACACCTCTCACCTGCTATGCCAGCTGTCAGGACTGTAATTACAGAGTGAGATGGACGGATATGGTAACAGACAGGGACCCTGAGCTAAAAAATGAAAGTTATGTACTAACCACAATGCTAGAACTGTGTGGTCTTGTTTTTTCCGGTTCAACCTTTGCGACTTCAGATCTGATTGAACCGGACCATGGCACCTTTCAGAAGCTTTGGATCCACGGCTCTGACTCTTTCCCAAACCATAATACATCAGATCGAGCTTGCCCCACTCAGGAAAAAGAATAAAAATTCTCTGACAATCAAGATATACATGCTAATCTAAAAGAGAGATAAAGGACAACTGGTAATGATAGCAGGAAAAGCAAATAAAGGCTGTCCAAGGACAAGGCCCGTACTGAGGTCCATCCATTCAAAGTAACAATTTAGGAAGAGGGACAGGAGGATGTTGAACCAGAAGAAAATAAGACAACATGGATCTAGTGTTATGGCAAGTACATAACCTTCATATCCGATCTTGTCTGTTTTCATCCAATTCGACCTTTGGGATATATTCCCAAAGAACTGAAACACTTGGGTGAGAATGCTGAAGCCAAAAGATGTATGAGATCTGGACTGCATATCCAGCATGCAGTGAGACACAAAGGTGTGAACAGTAGACCAAGTATCAGCAGCACATCTCTCATTAACAGGAACTCTTCCTAAAAAGGTGGTAGAAGTAGCTATTGCCGTTATAGAATGAGCCTTTGATTTGATTGTTAAAGATAGCACCATATGGTCTTCTACAAACATTATACATTGAGATAGCCATCTGTTTAGAGTGACCTTTGATACAACTTGGCCAATTTTCACTTTAGAAAAGGCAATAAAAAGTTGATCAGATCTTCTAAGATCCTAAGTTCTGAGTAAAAAAAAATCTCAGTTGCCTATTAACATCTAGTAAATGAAAAGTATACCTCCTTTGTTAGAGACTTTTGGGAAAAATACTTGAATGATAGTCTGACTAAGGTTCATTTCAGACACCACAACTGGGAGAGAACTGTGATTCATTCTCAAAACACACCCTGCCTTTTTGGAAAACCATACATGGAGGTTTGCATGATAATACTTGCAATTCCAAAATCTGCCTTGCTAAACTAACTTCCGTCAGAAAGAGTTTTCCAAGAAAGATATTTTAAATCTACTGTAGCAGCAGGGTCAAAAGGAGTTTGAGTTAAGGCTTGAAGGATTACAGTAATAACCTATGGGAAGAACAGGATCCTCAGTAGGTGATCGGGTCGCTTTAGAAAGGCTTTTGAAATCTTTAGGGAAGCAACAGGAGTCTAATTCTGCCCAATGTGAAAATTAGAAATGGCTGCTAATTGTACCTTTACAGTAGGAAAACTGGATCCTGTAAGCAAAGGATCTAACAGGAAGTCCAGAACATATGGAAGAAGGGCTGAAAAACGGGTCAATTCCCTTGGAAGAGATCCAGAAGGAGAAACTTTTCCACTTGCTGAGATAAACTTTTCTAGTACTTGTTTTTTGTGATGTTGATAAAATGTGGATCACTGCAGCAGAAAGCCTGGCATATCTTGCCACATTAGAATCAGATGAACCATATGGTTAGCTTTAGCAAATTTACATCTAGGCAAGGCTGCCTGGACAGGAGACTCAGAAGATTTGGATGATAACCCAACATTCAGGGCAGACGGACAAGATGAGGCCAAAGGAAACAGAACCAAACTGGCTGGGGCCAAAAAGAGGAAATGAGGATTACTCTGTTCTTGCACCTTCTGGCTCTCTGAATAAATGTTATTAACAAGGGTACAGGAAGAAAGGCATACAGAAAACCTGGGAGCCAACTGTGGGCTAGAGCATCTCTCTGTGACTGACCGTGTGAGGATTCAGAGCAAAGTAACTGCTGCATTTGTTGTTTAGTTATGAAGCAAAAGATCACAGTAAGGATGGCCCCCACTGACTGAAGATTTGCGTCTCTGCTACTTAATTAAGGAACCACCTGTGAGGCAAAATAATTTTATGCTGAAGGTGGTTAATGCGCCGTTACTTAAACGGTCCATTAATCTGCCAATTTTTCCCCTCTGCACACACTGACAGTGAGAGGGTGTTGCATACTTTGGATGTGTACAGGCAACTTATTTTATTTGGATATGACCAAGGCTATTAGAAAATCTGATCATTTATTTGTTTCCTTTCATTTTAGATCTCTGGGGCTTGCTGTACCCAAGCAAACTATTTCTTCTTGGATTTCTAAGGCCATTTCCTTTTGTTACACTTTTCATGGCAAGAGCCTTCCTTTTTCAATTAAGGTTCATTCTTCTAGAGCTGTGGCTTCTTCTGGTGTCTTTTTTCACAGGATTAGATACCAATTCTAGTCTTGAAGCAGCTACCTGGACTTCTGTACATACATTTAATGAAGCACTAAAAGTTGGATGGTATCTCTAGAGTTTGGGCTGGTTTTGCTAGTTCAGTTGCTCATGGTTTTTTTTTTTTAAGGGACTCTTCTGCCCCTTCCTCGTCCCAAGTTCTCTCTTGAGCTTTGGCACTCCCCCATACAGTTAAGAATACTGCAGCACTGACTGCAAGGATACAGTACAGGTGTGTAAAATCTTACCATAACGGTAGATGTTCTTGCCTTCACTGCTGCAGTAATTACTCCCTCTCTCCATCCCCTAGTTCTTTGCCCTCCTGGATGTACACATTACTTTCTTGGGTTCCTTGGACTGGTGCTCCTCTTGGGGCAATCAATTCTGTTTTAGGTACACCTGAACGTCACCTTAATACCCTACGCTATACAGGGAGTGTATGGTGACTCTCAGCATATCTTTTAAATTCAGACGTCTTTGGAAGACTGGCTTCCACGGCAGGGAATCCCATATAGTCAAGAACAGCACTGCAGCGAAGGCAAGGACATCTACTGTAGTAGTAAGATTTTACACAACTGCACTGTACTCTAAGAACTAAGCCAATATGAGAATAAAGAAAGGAGATTTTTGCCAATAGAGGTGACTAAGTAGGGATACAGAAAATAAGCAAGAGGGGGCTGGCATTTACTGGAGAAACCTGGAAAGGAACCAAGATAACTGGGAGTGAATAACACAAGCAGGAAAGGAAATAGAGTGGGATGAGGCCAAGAAGTCATTTGGATTGCAGGCTATAGTCTGCCTTCTTACAAGGGCTTAATTCTCAAGTACAGGCACAGAGAAAGGGATAGGAGAATTTTAAGTGCAAGACGTGTTGTGGTAGAGTTTTTAGGTGAATCTAAAATATGCAACCAAGTCAAAAAGATTTAGGATCTTTGGAAGTGTTTGCATAGGTATTTTTTATATCACAAGCAGACTTCAAAAATATTTCTTCAGATAGAGAGCAAGTGTTGGAAGTATGATAAAGAAAGAGGTGAATGGGAACATATGTTTTGGGAATGTAATGAGTGTGCAGATTTTAAAAATTCCCTACAGAGTACTCTTATCAGAAATATTGGGTGAGCAAGTGGCTTTAAGTACGGAAATGATATTTTTGAGCTGCATTACAGGATCTGATTTGCCTAAAGAAGTAATTACTAGATGGAAATCGAAGTCTACACCCACTGTATTTGAAGTATTGAATATTATAGAAGGGATTAAAAAAATTGAAGAGATCTTTAGAAAAGAGAAGGGACAAATTATATTGAAGTAAATGGAAATTCTGGGAACAATGCATGCATAATGACGTTAAGGAGTGGAAGTAGTGAGGTTTAACGTAGTGCAAGAATTCAGCAATTTTGGACTGATGATAGCAAAATAAATAATTAAAAGTGATGTATATTGTACTTGATTGGAAAAATGTTAAAATGGTTTATTTTCTTTTCTGTTAAGACATAGGCAAAAAATGCATCAAGTGAGAATTTAATAAAACTGTTTAAAAAAGAAAAAGTGCAGGACTACAATAGAGTTAGGTGGAGAAATGCTATAGAGACAGAGAAAGAGTGGATGGGTGGGGTAATGCTATAGTATAGAAGTGTATAAATGTACAGAAGGGAAATAATGATGTACTTACATTCACCGCTGCAGTATTCATAACTTATGCGATCCCCTGGAGTGGAAGCCCATCGTCCAACCAGCCTCCCAAAGCCTACTTCATCCAACCAGTCTTCCAAAGCCTACTTCTGCTTTAAAGTATGCTGAATGTTACCTAAACGCTCCTTGCATAGAGTAGGGCATAAAGGTGATGCTCAAGTGTACCATCCTCAGAACTTCTGTCACCAGTCTGACCACTGTTTTTAACAGTCTGTCTGTGCATTTTCTGGCTTTTTTTTCTGTATGTTTGTATTCTGGTGATTTCTCCTGTTTGCTCAAGTCCTCACGGTTGCAAATAAGTACCCAGTTGGGGGTTTTGTTTTTTTTTCTTGAGTTTTTTGTGCTGTTTGGGGGGGTTAATGTCATCCAGGAAGGATAAATGGCAGTGTGGGAGACAGTTTCCCACAAAGACCGCCATGATAAGTGTTTTTTTCCCTAGGAGCTCCTCATGACTATACATCTTGTTCAATTTTTCAGGCATTTGTCCCTAAAACCCTTCATAGTAGGCTTTCTTCCCTTTCACTATATCTTGAGAACAAGCATCTTAAGCTTCTAGCTAAAGACAGTATGGATGGAACTTCCCACCCCGAGGGTCAGCCATCAGGGAAGAAGGTGAAAGAGGTAAGACCGGAATCTTCCGATGTCCAGCCTCTGCTGGGAGTTTTTCCAGAGGTTGTTACAAACTCACAGGCTCACCTGGCTGTGTTGTTGGATTTCTCTGCCGTGTCCAGGCTGGAGACCTGTGAGGATCTGGCATGCAGCACATCCAACGAGGCTTTGCAGACTTCCATTTTGGACGTTCAGGGGGAACCATGGTTGTTGTTTCTAAGGGGTCTATGGAGATTCTGCAGGTTCTCCTTAGGAAAGAAGTTCCTACTACAGTTGTGGAATGCTGTCCTGCGTCAAAGCCTTCTCAGTTCTCTAGGATGGACATTCCCTTAAAAAAGAAACAAAACCTAAACATGTTTCTTCTGCTCCTATGGATCCACAAAGTGAGTGCCAGGCCTTTACTCAGGCGTTATTTAATACTTTACTGTTATTAAGGCCTCTTCAAGGCATTTCGGTTCCTGGTCCTCCTTGGTCCTCTTCTTCACTTAAAAGGTCCAGGGAATTGTATTCTTCTAAGGAAGAGTTGGATTCTGATGAAGAATCCCTTACTTATTCTACTCGGATTCCTTCTCCTTTAGACTATGGGTGTGAGGAGGAGGAGGAATCAAATAGTCCAGATACTCCTGAGAAAAATTCCTTTGGGGACACAATCTCTACGATGATGGAATTTTTTTTAAGTGAGCTAGTACCTCTTATGCATATCAGAAACCTAGGCACAACTGCAGATGCGGTCTCCTAAACCTGCGGCTATTTCTCCTGTCTTAGCTGCTTTACTAGATGTTTTTCCAATGCCTCTAAAGTGTCCGATTCTCTGCCCACTGCTCCCAAGAAGTCTGATAGGGTGCCCAAGGATTGCTCATTTTTCAAATGTCCTGCTGCTGACCCTTCTGTGGTACCTGCAGCCTCTGATAAGCCATCTCATTTGCTTCCTTTGTCCCAAGTTACTGCCTTCTGACAAGGACTGCAGACCCATGGACAGGCTGGGTAAGAAGGTCTGTACTTTGGCTACCTTACCTTTTAGGGCTATTAATTATCAGACCCATATATCTAGGCATGTGTTGGTTCTTCTTTCACAGACTTGTCATCTTTTTTTCTGATCTTCCTGACAGAGTAAATCTTCTGTTCTTTCCTTGCTCAGGACTTCCTCTCAAGTAGTTCATCATTCTATCAAAATGTAGTTATGATGCACTGGATGCCTCTTCTAGGGCTGCTGCTTTTGGCTCAGTACTGAGGAGGTATTCTTGGCTTAGGCTTCAACCTTTACTAGATTATATTAAGGCTAAGTTGATGGATGCTCCTCTGGATAATAAACCTTTGTTTGGGGAAGCAGCTGCTGGTTTGTTTAAGTCTCTTCAGGACAAGGGAAGGCCTTGCAGGAGTTTAAACATGTCCATTTTTCCCGTGCCTAAATTTCAGAGAAACTACCCTTCTAAATCAGCCTTTGTTCATAGGCAATCTCACCCTCCTGCTAAAGGTAAAAAGGGTGGTAAACAGGCTCCTCCCGATAAGGTCACTGACTGCAGGGGTTCAAAAGCCTTCCTTGCCTGACAAACCAGAAGCTGTCTGCCTATCCACCTGTTCCCTGCCATATTCCACTTTCTCTTCACCTTTCTGTTTTTCTTCTATTTGGCTTCGAATCACCCAGGATTCTTGGGTTCTATCAATCATTCGTCAGGGATACCTTCATGGTGTGGATTTCTCATCCTCCTTTTATGGGCATTCTTCAGCCTTCTTGGGAACAACTTCCTTTATTCCCAGAGGTTCTTCGAGATCTCATCTCAGGGTACTATTCAAAAGGTGCCTGTATCCCAAAGGGGGAAAGGTTTTATTCAGGAATGTTTCTAGTGCCCAGAAAAGAGGTGCTTGGAGACCGATTCTAGACCTCTCTCATCAAAACACTTTTCTGACGGTGCCCTCCTTTCAGATGTTGTCCCTTCAGACAATTTCCTCTCTTTCTCCCTCAGGCCTTTGTGGGGTCTCTGGATCTCAAGGATGCTTATCTCCATATTCTGATCCATCCAATTTTCAGGAAGTTTGTGCGTTTCTCTCTTGCTTCCTGGCATTTTCTGTTTTGTGCTTTGCCCTTTGGCCTTTCTACTGCCCCAAGGGTGTTCACCAAATGCCTCGCTCCTTTGATTGCTTTTTGTAGGCTTCAAGGGATCCAAATATTTCCTTACTGGATGATCTGCTATTTCAGGCATCCTCTCCAGAGGTCCTTTTGCAAAATCTTCATTTCTCTTCTTCAGTGCCTGGGGTTCACGATAAACTTCAAAATGTTTTCCCTGACTCCTTCACAGGATCATGTCTTTCTAGGTTGCAGGATTCAGATGGTGCCACTGCGTGTCTATATTACCTTGTTGAAAGGCGTTTTCATCGAACACCTTTTCACTGACACATAAACAGCGAAGTCCCAAAACTCTGAACAGCCACGTTAGTAAATTTTTCCCAGAGGAAAAAAACTCTTGGCTGCCATCAGGAATTTGCCCTTTTCTCCACTGTAGCATGATCTCTGAATTGGTATATTTAGTTAGGGGGTGTGGGGTGGCAAAGCTCCCCACTTCACAGGGTTAGAGTTTGCTTGGTTGGCCAAGTGATTTTTTTTCCCCTGGGAAAAAATTCGCTGAAGTGGCTGTTCAGAGTTTTTGGACTTCACTGTTTATGTGTCGATGAAAAAGCGTTCAATGAAAATGTCTTTCGATCAGCTAATATAGACCCACCACTGCTGGCATCCCTGCCTTCTCCAAAGGCCTCAACTCTCATTTCTTACTTTCAAACTCTTCTTCCCCTGGCCTCCATTACAGCCAGGGAGCTTCTGAGAGCTCTGGATTTCATGGCTTCCACCATTCTGATGCTCACTCTGGACAAACTCCACATCAGAAAGTTCAAGTGGTTTCTGAAGTTGGTGTGGCTTCAACATGTGCATCTTCTAGACTTTCCAGTTCCTCTTCTCCCATGTCTCAAGGGACTTCTGTGGTGGAGTCAGCAGTCATCTCTGAATCTGGGGCTCCCTTTTCATCCTCCTCTTCCCTCTCAGGATCTGTTCACAGATTCTTCAGATATGGGATGGGGAGCAACATTTGACTCCCTGAAGGTTGAGGGTGTGTGGTCGCCACATCAGCAGAAGGAACACACCAATGTCAAACAGATGAGAGCTCTTATGCTGGCTCTTCAGACCTTTCATTCTCTTTCTCTGAGGCCTCTCAAGGTATTCACAGACAATACCACTGTTATGTGGTATATCAACAAACAAGGGGGAACACGATTTTACCTTCTTTGCCAACTGGCACTTCTGGTACGGGATCTGGCTGTCAAGTATCAACGGACTCTTCAGGCAGTTTATATTCCTTCAGATCAGAACACTGTGGCAGACACTGAGCAGGTCCTTCACTCAATCCCACAAATTAATGCTTCACAGGGATGTGTTCCTGGACAATGTTCACCAGTGGGGTACTCCTCAGACAGATCTCTTTGCCTCCCCTCTCAACAAACAACTTCCTCTGTTTTGTGCTAGAGTCCCAGGTCCTCTGGTACAGAAGATGGACTCCCTCTTATTTTCTTGGAAGGGGATGTTCCTTTATGCAGTCCCATGCCTTCCTCTCATTTTGAGTCCTGTTCACGATTCAACAGGATGCTCCCAAATTCTTGATGGTAACTTCCTTATGGCCACGACAGCCATTGCTCCCTCTACTTCTGCATCTAGCCAAAGGCAAGCATCACAAGTTACCTCTCAGGGTGAATCTACTCACACAAGACAAGGGATCTCTCATCCACCCCAACCTATCCACGCTTCAATTGACACTGTGGATGATGGGGTTTTGACTCCTCATAGACACCTTCTTTTTGAGGATGTGCTGCAGGATCAAGGAACCTACTACTAAGAAATCCTACTTACCTAAATGAAAGACATTTTCTATTTGGTGTCTTTCTCATGACTTGGACCCACTTACTGTGAAAGTTCCTTTGGTTCTCTCTTATTTGTGTAAGTTGCTCAATGCTGGTTTGGCATATTCGTCTGTTAAAGCCCACTTATTAGCTCTTTCTGCTTGTCTGCCTTTAGCTTCTCCGTTAGCATCTAGATTTGAGGTAAAACAATTTCTTAAAGGCATCTTTAATATAAGACCTTCCAGGAAGTCGGTTCCTCCTCTCTGGAATCTTAATTTCATTCTGGAGAAATTGACTCAGGCTTCTTTTGAGACTGCTGTTTCAGCATCCTTGCTACATTGTTCTTGGAAGACAGTTCTTTTGTTAGCGCTTTCTTCTGCCAGATGGTTGTCTAATTTGCAGGCCCATATGGCTTGTCTTCCTTTTTTGATATTCCATAAGGACAGAGTGTCCTTGTGTATTAATCCTTCTTTTATGCTGAAGGTAGTTAAATTAGCTATCACTTAATTAGTCTATTAATCTGCCTACTTTTTTTCCCTCTCCACAAAATGACAGTGAGAGGGTGCTGCTCACTTTAGACAACTTAGAGTTTATTTGGATATGACCAAGGCTATTATAAAATCTGATTAGTTATTTGTTTCTTTTCATCTAAGATCTTTGAGTTTGCTGTATCCAAGCAAACTATTTCTTCTTGAACTTCTAAGGCTATCTCCTTTTGTTACACTTTTCATGGTAAGAGCCTTCCTTTTTCAATTAAGGCTCATTCTACGAGAGCTGTGGCTTCTTTTCTAGAGTTTGGGCTGTTTTTCCTAGTTCAGTCCTTCATGTTTTTTTAGGGGGCTCTTCTGCCCCTTCCTCCTCCCAAGTTTCCTCTTGAGCTTTGGCACTCCCCCATATAGTTAAGAATACTGCAGTAGTGAATGTAAGGACATAGCACAGTTGTGTAAAATCTTCCCATAATGGTAGATGTCCCTGCCTTCACTGCTGCAGTATTCATGAGTGGCCTTAGGTCAACTGGTACCCTAGGCAAAAGGGCTCCATGGTGCCCCCCACCACACCACCTGTTGACCCCATTCTGGTCTACCTACACCAAATAAATACTGGAAAAGCGTCCCTGCTAGAGTGGCGCCCTAGGCGGCCGCCTAGTTGGCCTATGCCCAAGGCCGGCTATGGCAGTATTCACTCCTTCCCTCCATTCCCCCAGTTCTTTGGCCTTCCTGGATGTACACTCTACCTCTTGGGTTCTTAGGACTGATGCTCCTCCTGGGGCAGTGAATGTAAGAAATCTACCATTACGGTAAGATTTTACACAACTGTACTGTATTGTAGTCTAAGAACTAAGCCAGTATGAGAATGAAGACAGGAGATTTTGCCATAGGGATGGCAGCAAGTAGGGGTACAGAAAATAAGCAAAAGGGGGCTGGAATTTACTGGAGAAACCTGGCAAAGGAACCAAGATACCGGGAGTGAATAACTCAAGCAGGAAAGGAAATAAGAGTGGGATGAGGCCATGACGTCATTTGGATTGCAGGCTATAGTCTGCCTTCTACAAGGGATTAATCTCAGAGTACAAGCAAAGAGAAAAGGATAGGAGAGTTTTAAGTGGGAGACGTGCTGTAGTAGAGTTTTTAATTGAATATAGAACAGAAGCAGCTGTTAAAAATGGGCTAACTAGTACGGCATATAAAATACTGCACAATGACTATAAGAATCAGAGATGGTTGAAAAGATTGTGAAGAAAGAAAAGTAAATTACACAAAAAACATAATGGGAAGACATATGTATGGCTCCCAAATATGCAACCAAGTCCAAAAGATTTAGGATCTTTGTTTGGAACTGTTTGCACAGATATTTTTTATATCCCAGGCAGACTTCAAAAAATGTTTCTTGAGATAGATCGCAAGTGTTGGAAATGTGATCAAAGAGGTAAATGGGAACACATGTTTTGGGAATGTAATGAGTTTGCAGATTTTAAAAATTCCCTACAGAGTAGTTTTATCAGAAGTACTGGGTGAGCAAGTGGCTTTAAGTAAGGAACTGATTCTTTTTGATCTGAGATACAGGATCTGATTTGCCTAAAGAAATAATTACTAGAAAATGGGAATCAAAGTCTACACCCACTTTATTTGAAGTATTGAATATTACAGAAAAGATAAACTGAAAGAGGAATCTTTAGAAAAGAGAGGGAACAAGTTATATAGAAGTAAATGGAAATTCTGGGAACAATGCATGCATAATGATGTTGAGGAGTAGTAGTGAAGTTTAAAGTAGGACAAGAATTCAGCAATATCTTGTAATGTCGGACTGATAATAGCAAAAAATATATTATCTGACGTATATAGTATTCAACTGGAAAAACATTAAAATGGTTTTTTTTTTTTTTCTGCTGATGTATTTTTTGCCTATGTCTTAAGTCATAATTTAATAAACATGTTTAAAAACGAAAAAGTGCAGGACTACAATAGAGTTAGGTGGAGAAATGCTATAGCGAGAGAAAGAGTGGATGAGTGGGGTAATGCTATAGTATAGGAGTGTATAATGGTACAGAAGGGAAATCTTCTCATCACTGTTTGACTTACAGCTATGTTATGTTTTAACTGTAGAGATAGAACCAGTTGATCTTCTGTCTACATGATGTAATAGGATTTGGCTTGTTGTAGCAGGAATACCTTCTTTGGCAACACTTTTCACTCTCTCTCTCTCTGTCTCTCTCTCTCCTACCCAATCTCACACTGCAGTGCTTCCAGAATCAAGACAGAGTGTGACTGCAGTTGACATCAGGCCAGATACAAGTTTTCTATGGAAAGAAATGATACCAAATGTCCTTCGATTTTCCTTTCAGAACACCTAGGTGACAATATGGATGGGTTTGTTACATAATGCAGACAGAAGGTAAACTGGATTTATTGTTAACTCAGACTTTCACATCAAAGTTATCATCTCCACATGATGTAACAGCTTGGACTTTGTCCCAGTAGTACAGAACAGAGTGATCTCATGACAAAATACTCCTCAAGATGGTAGTACCAAGGCTTGCCTTTGTTCGAGACATGATGCCCAACTCGTACTGCTTAGCAAAGGTGTGCAAAGCAGACCACACAGTGTTGTACTGCACATGTCAGATACAGACTGCTGAAAGATTTGGCCAAGGATGCAAATGAACTTGTTGACCTTACCTTATGTTTGAACAATAACAGCTTGTTACTAGAAGCATAAAATGACAAACAAGTCACTTTGGCAGAATGACTTTAATCACCTTTTTGCTTAGCCTGTCAGGTGCAAAGAAAAAAAAATGTTCATCTTGCCTGAATTGTTTGGTTTGATGCAAATAAATTTGCAGTTGCTAGTGTACATCCAGGCAATGCAATTTGAATTCACTTTCGTTTGTATGAAGAGAAAAAAAAATACTGGAAGATTCACTAGCTATCATGCATCTGTCAAAGTACTTTAAGCATGAAAGAAAAGCTGGCCCCAAGCACTCCTCTCTTTGTGGAAAATAAACTACAGTGATTTGGAAAAAATAGCGTGAAGTGAGTAAAATTTTTAACAGAGGCGATGACAATTAAAAAAAAAAAAATATGTGGACATAAGCTTTTCAAGTATGAGATTAAAGTCCCATGGTACAAGCAGATCTCTGTAAGGTGGCCTGGGAATGAAGACCCCTTTCATAAAAAAAAAAAAAAAACTTTGCATATATATTGAGAAGCTAATGAAACATTGATAATTACTTGATGTTGTGTATAAATGACTCCAGGATGCACTTCAACTGTGGAAAACATTGACTCCTTCAAAACAGGTCAGTTAAAAGTGAAGCAACTAGAGCAATAAATGGATACAGGCCTTGTTATATGGTCCACAAGAAAACATTTGGATTTATAAATTTTTCTGGTAGGTGATTTCTGTGCGTCTAGGTGTCTGCAGATTATGCTATGTGAGTAATCTCGGTCCCTGGCCATTACTGGAAGTGCAGTACGCATATGGTTAACCTGAGGGACTGGATGTCTCGGAGAGTCTTGCCGATGTAAGCGATAGCAGCCTCAAGATGAGGTCACAGAAAAAGGAGACTAATATACAAGGCCAAGGCAAAATTAACCAAACTTGTTGATGTCAAAAGGGAGCCACAAACTTAGGCTCTGTGCAGCTTGGCTTTCTATATAAATTTTCATTACTAGGAAGTGAGGGGGCATAAAGAAGCGTTCCTTATTGACATGTCAACGCTCAAAATGCAGGAGAAAAAAAGATCAAAACACACAGAAAGGAGTGAATTTCTAAAATTCACTCTTCTTAAAACTTTTTGCAGCCCCCCCCCCCCCCCACACACCTTGGAAAAAAGTGAATATTCCAAGAAATGGGATTTCAGACTTATTATAAGCAAGTCTATTCTTTAGGTCATTCAGTCAATGCATTTAATAAATGTAAAAAAGAAAACAGTTTCTGTTTTTTTTTTTTTTTTAGTGAAGTTCTAAACGTTCAAAACTTTGATGCAATGGTCTTGGCCATATGAAATTCTAAGTTTTGAAAGTCTGAGCTTCCATTATGCATGTGTATGTATAACTTTTTTTTTTTTTTACATTATATGTACATATACATGCAGTATGTATTACTTAAATACAATTTTGCCTCTTCACAGAAGTAGTAAAAACATACAACCGTCAAATCATGTACAGTTCAGGTGACATAGGGATAAAGCCTTGAATGTGACCCAGACAACTTGGGCTCTAAAAAAAAAAAAAAAAAAAAAAAGCCAGGTTGAGAAGATGTGTGGCTGATACAGGCTTGCCCATCCTGGGAGCACGGAAGACAGCTCTATCCTCTGCACTGCCAATGCCTCAAGAAAGCTCATAATGACAGTACTAAGGATTATAGACATTCACACCTCAGCAAGTGGAGTTGCATAATTTAGAAGAGATCTGTGGAAGAGCAAGAATGTACTTGTGTCCGATTGCAGTACAAAGAGGAGCAACTAACATACTGCCTAGGGATGGGAAATTTAGGGCTTACCAGAAACTTAACGGTCTCTGGTAACCACCTCTTCAGAGAGAAGGGTGTCAAGTCACATGAAAGCTTACGGTTAGCCAACAGCAGATGCATGATGTTTGTTATACACACACAAATATATTGATATTTATACATGCAGACATTATACACGTGTGTGTATATATAGACAAAGTGTATACAAATATTTATACGTGCACATATTTTACAGATGCGCATAGATACACAAAGGTGTACATGCATATATCCCCACCATTTAGCTGCAAACTAAAATAAAAAAAAAAACACAACACAATAAAAACTATTACAAACCCTAGCTAACTATAATCTTCACTCCTTCTCCACTCTACAAGGTTTCCAACCAGGGCATTGAAATAAAATATTCATACTCAAAGAATGCATACAAATTGGGCTTCAACTAGGTAAACAGCTGAGGCATTACTCCTAGACCCAAGGCTTCTGACACTTAACTGTGGTATCTTGCCTATTAAGACTCAACAACTGCGACCATATCAAAACTCTGAAAATGTGATTTACATTACACCCTGTTAAAATTTGCCAGGTGAGATTACACCTTTTCACAACCCTGTCCAGTTACATGCCGGAAGTTCCCCAGAGATCAGTTTTAGACCTTTTTTGTGTTCTATTTGTAAGCAACCACGAATAAACAACAACTTTATTCAAACATGTAACAACTGTGGCACCTTGGCAAAGTCTTCGGAGGAAATAAATCAAATAAAAAAGCACATTAAACACATTACGTATATATAACTGCAGACACAAATAAATCAATTATTTCTAGTGTAATTCTTTATTTGGACTACATGGTTAAACTTTTTAAAACATATAGCTCTTTTTAAAAACAAAATTTAGTTATGGTCAAAATCTCTAATGAATTTACTTTTCAAAAGATCTAACAACAAAGAAACTTGTAGTTTGTTACTATCATTTGAACTAAACAATGTAAAATGTTCAGCAACAGTACTATTACTCTCAGCTATTCTCATGTCCATAAATATTCACATATCCTGTTTTTTTAAATTTCCTCTCCGTTTTTCCAATATAAAAAACAAATGACAAGGATACTGTAAAACATATTAATATAGGTAGAGTTGCAAGAATATTGTCCCTCAATGTCTACCTCAATACC
Organism: Protopterus annectens; assembly: GCF_019279795.1. Lineage (NCBI taxonomy): Eukaryota > Metazoa > Chordata > Ceratodontiformes > Protopteridae > Protopterus > Protopterus annectens. The sequence goes on from NC_056733.1 coordinate 1,402,418,546, forward strand.
GTTAATAATCTGAAACATAGCAACAACATTGTCACAATTACAAGGATAAGTCACAATGCTTAGGGGTTGTATATAAATAGGGTGATCAAAAATAACTGTAAATTAGCCAGTCTCCCAAACTTTTACCACTTCCATATGCTGCTATTTTTTTTTTTATTTTAATGTAAAATCATAGGTAGGTACTAGGCTATCTGCCCGAAGGCATTGATAAGCCTAGCCAGAGTGTGTTGGCTTTCGCCACCCCCTTAGATTAGTTCCCTGTGCCTCTGTCCAGCACAGCCACTGAAGTGATCCCCAGAGTAAACTTTCTGTTTCCCATCCACTCGTCAAGGTCTCTCTTGAAGAGTGTTAGCAAGGAGCTCTGCCTAATGTAGATTGGAATCTTGTTCCAAAGTATGGGAAGTCTCTGGGACAGGAATCTATCCCTCCAGCATGTCCTATTTATTGCTGTGGTGAGGTTTCGGTCCCTAGAGCATGTGGCTCGAGGGGATATGGTTTTCTTTAGGTGGAGCATGTCCATCAATTCTGGGTTGGACATGGCCTTATATGTCAGGCAGAGATCACCTCTGAGTAGGCGGTATGCAACCGACTGAGTACAGCTGGAGTTTCTTTAGTCGAGCTGCATAGGGCATCTGTTTGAGGCCAGTGATCCTCTTGGTGAGGTACTTCTGTGTTCTTTCCAGCTGTTGCAGGTGTCTTGTAAGGTAGATCCCAAATGGGGCGTTGTACTCTATGATGGGTCTGATGAGTGATGAGTAGAGGGGCACAATGACCTCTTTTGATCTGGATGCGAACCCTTTTGTGATTAGGTGGCCCACATAGAAGGATTTTCTAACCACTTCGGCAATGTGATTATCAAAGGAGAAATTACCATCTACTTGGGACCCCAGATCCCTTATTACGTCTTTCGTATTTAGGGGACTACCACTTATGTGGTAGTTTGTGGGTACTTTGTTTTTTCCAAAGGGGATGACTATGCACTAGCATTTAGCTTGAGGCCATGATTTTGACACCAGGTATCTGTCTCAGTGAGATCCTTTTGGAGGATGTCTGTGTCAGCCGGAGAGTCAATTATAGCCCCTAGTTTGCAGTTGTCGGAGAACTTAAGTCAGCCATAGTCCTCCTGTGCTTGCCTGTACCCCTGAGAAGTATATGCTGAACAGGTGGGGTCCTAGGACTGAGCCCTGGGGAACGCCACTTGTAACTGGTTTACAGTCAGACCTAGCTCCCACAACTTTTGCCATGTGGGTTCTGTCCATGAGCCAGTTGGCAACCCATCTCATGACATAGAGGTTTATGTTCAGGCTGGCGAGCTTGTCTACAACACCAGAATGGGGAATGGTGTTGAAGGCCTTTGCGAGGTCTAGGCAGGCTGTGTGGACCACCTTTCCCTCGTCTATAGCCTTGGTAACTGTCTCAAAGTCATCCACCAGGTTTAGGAGGGATGATCTGCCCTTAACAATGCCAAACTGGGTAGAGCCCGGTGTTTGGAGGTTCCCAATGTCTCGGTTAATGAGTTCCATGATGATGTGCTCCACAGCCTTGCAGACCAAGCTGGTCAGGCTTTTAGGGCGATAGCTCCCAGGGTCTGCTGTGGCTCCACCTTTGTGGAGCAGAATAACCATTGCTGTGTGCCACTCTATGGGTATGTAGCTTGTGGAGAGGCTGTGCGCCACTCTATGGGTATGTAGCCTGTGGAGAGGCTGAGTTTGAACAGTGTGTTTACGTGAGGGGTTAGTACATCTTTGAGCTTGTGTAGGACGCAGCCTGGGACACCGTCCAGTCCCATTGATGCTGTGTTTTTGGCTTTGGAGAGGGCTGTTTTAATTTGAGTGTCTGTGATTTCAGGGGCTCTACATTCTTCTGGTATGGTTATGGGCCCTTTTGGGGGTGAGAGGGGGGGTGAAGTTTGCACTGAACCTGTCTGTCAGGATGTTGGCGATATCAGTCGGTTCAGTGTATTTTGTGCCATTCTGCACCAACTCCGAGCAAATCTGAGAATTGCCACTTAGATTCTTGACATAACTAAAGAATGCCTTATGGTTATCTTTGGAGTCCTTGGCAATTTTTTTTTCGAAGCTAGCCTTGGATGATTTTATGAGGGATCGTAGTTTCTTGCTGATACTGATCAGGGATGCCTTCCCTTCTTGGGATTTTACTCTTTTCTGTACTAGTTTCCTCCTTCTATTGTATAGCTTGTTTATGGCAGGGGTCCACCAGACTGGTTTCCTTTTCTTGGAGGAGCGAGTCTTAGTTTTGCTTGGGATAGCGTGATCCATGCATTCTTGTAGATGCCCATAGAGTGCATTAGTAAAGGATTTTGCAGCTTGGACAGCGTTATCCTTTAGCAGGAAGGCTTTGAAACTTTCCACCTCGGTCTTAAGTAACGTGAAATTTGTTTTTGAAAAGTTTTTCATGGTGGTTTCCTTGACTTGGGGTGGGGGCGGAATGTGGATGTTTAGAGTGATTACTTTATGTTCAAATCTAACCAGCGAGGGGTTGACCTCCAGTGTGGAACACCGGTCTCCCATGCTGGTGATGACCAGGTCCAATATGTTGTCACCTCTGGTGGGGTTGTTGGCCAGTTGATCCAGGCCATTTGAGTTTATAAATTCTAGGAAATGTTGGGTAAGGGAGTTAGTACTTGAGTAGTTCTCCCAGTTAATGTTTGGGTAATTGAATTCACCCAATATTAGGGTGTTTGGTAGGACCTTTGTGTTTCCCAGTGTTTCCAGAAACATGGAAATGGGGTCCTGGGACATAGTGGGTGATCTGTAACAAGCTACAACTTGAACTGCAGTTTTGCCCGTTGTTAGTTACACGTGGATGATCTCTGAAGCATCATGCTGTGCCACCAACCTGGAGGTGTGGGTATCCTTGATGAATATGGATACATCCCTGCCTTTTGTATTTCGGTCCGGGTTTTATGGCCAAAATGTATGGTATGAGTTGCAGCCTGGTAGTGCTGGGGTGCTCTCTGGAGCCTTAAACCAGGTTTCTGTTACTGCACATATATTGATTTTCTCCATACTGAGGAGTGCCTTGAGTGCATGCATTTTGTAGTTTAGACTTCTGGCATTGAGTAGCATTACCCTCAGTTTTTTGTTACTTGTGTTATTTACGGCAGTGGGTTTGTCTTTTGAGCCTTGCCTAAAAAAGGCACTATGGGGGTGGCAAGAGCCTTGGCCAGTATTCGAAAGCCTAAGGGTGACAGGTGCAAGCCATCTCTAGCGAAGCAGCGTGGCTTGTCAAGCATGTCATCCCAGGCGGACGAAAATTATTCAAAATAACATCCACAAATTGATGAGACAACACATCATAGTCTGAAACAAAAATAAGTTATTGTTCACATATCTATATTAGTCCAATTTGGTACATCACTGTTTGCAAACGTGTCTAAAAATGTTTGGTTATTAAGGTCCTGATCTTTCACTAGAACTTTAAAATGAGTTTTTATATAATAAGTTCCAATCTTAAGCCCTCCTAGCAAACATATCTACGAGGTACTGAATTTCCAGAAGAAAGTCTTGCTTTCTGGAACATATTCTTTTAGTTCATAGGTAGGTACTAGGCTATCAGCCCAAGAGCCTACGTAAGCCTAGCCAACAAGGTTCCCTGGCTTACGCCACCCAAGAAAGTTATTTTCCTGTGCCACTGTCGAGCAGAGACACAGAAGTGATCCCTGGGGAGTATTTCCTATTTCCCATCCACTCATCAAGATTTTTCTTGGAGTGCTAATGAAGAACTTTGCTTGACATAGATGGGTAGCCTGTTCCAGAGAATGGGAAGTCTCTGGGATAGGAATCTATCCCTCCAGCATGTCCTGTTTATTGTGGTGACAAGGTTTAGGTCCCTAGAGCATGTAGCTCGGAGGGATTGGGATTTCTTTAGGTGTAGCATGTCCAACAGCTCTGGGTTTGACACAGCTTTATATGTTAGGCAGAGATCACCTTGGAGTAGGCGATATGCTACGGAGTAAAGCTGGAGTTTTTTTGAGATGGTCAGTGTAGGGCATTTGTTTGAGTCCAGTAATCCTCTTTGTGAGGTACTTCTGTGGCCTTTCCAGCTGCTGCAGATGTCTTGTGAGGTACATTCCAAAAGGGGCATTGTACTCTATAATGGGTCTAATGAGTGTCGAGTAGAGGGGAACGATGACCTCTTTTTTCCTGGATGACAACCCTTTTATGATGAGGTGTGTCACATAGGACTTCCTGACTACTGTGGCGATGTGACTATCAAAGGAGAGACTACTGTCCACCTGGGTCCCAAGGTCTCTTATCACACATTCGGTGTTAAGCAGATTGCTAACTATGTGGTAGTTCATGAGTACAGAGTTTTTACCAAAGGGGGTGACACTGCACTTTTTGGCATTGAGCTTGAGGCCATGGCTCTGACACCAGGCATCTGTCTCAGAGAGGCCCTTCTGTAGGATGTTCACATCATTTGGGGACTTGACTATGGCTCCTAGTTTGCAGTCATCTGCGAACTTCGTTAACCAGAGGCCTTCTGTGTTAGCCTGTACTTCAGAAAAGTAGATACCAAACAGGAGCGGTCCCAGGATGGACCCCTGTGGTACTCCACTTGTCACTGGTTTGAGGTCAGATTTGGAGTCTGCAACTTTTACAGTGTGGGTTCTGTCAGTGAGCCAGTTGGCAACCCATCTTGTGACGTAGGAATTTATGCCAAGTTTATTGAGCTTAGCTATAATTCCAGAATGGGGGATGGTGTCAAAAGCCTTGGAGAGGTCAAGATAGGCTGTGTGAACCACCTTACCCTCATCTACAGCTTTGGTGACTGCCTCAAAGACGTCGATCAGGTTCAGGAGGCATGATCTGCCTTTCACAAACCCGAACTGGGTGGGATCCAGAGTTTGGAGGTTACCAATGTCTTTGTTTAGGAGTTCCATGATGATACGTTCCATGGCCTTGCAGACCAGGCTCGTCAGGCTAATAGGTCTATAGTTCCCGGGATCAGTGGTGGCTCCCCCTTTGAGTGGGATAACTGTTGCTGTGCGCCATTCAGTGGGCACAAAGCCTGATGCAAGGCTATTATTGAGCATGGTGCTCAAGTGAGGAGCCAGTTCATTCTGAAGTTCGTGTAAAACGCAGCCTGGGATGTTGTCCGGTCCCATGGATGCTGTGTTTTTGGCTTTAGAGAGTGCAGCTTTCACCTGCATAGTTGTGATTACAGGGACTCTGCATTCTTCCTGTATAGATATTGGCCCTTTAGGGGGTGAGGGGGGGTTAAAGTTAGCACTGAACCTATCTGCCAGGATGTTGGCAATACCAGTTGGTTCTGTAATTTTTGTGCCTTTGTGCCATAACTCAGAGCAGATCTGGGTGTTGCCATTGAGATTCTTGACATAGCTATAGAATGTTTTGTGGTTGTCCTTGGAATTAGTGGCGATTTTATTTTCGTAGCTAGCTTTGGAGGATCTTATAAGGGATCTCAGTTTCTTACCGAGGCTGACCAGGGAGTTCCTCCACTCATGGGATCTTACTCTCTTTTGCAACAGTTTCTTCCTTCTGTTCTACAGTTTGTTTATGGCAGGGGACCACCAGATTGGCTTCCTTTTTTTGGAGGATAGCGTCTTGGTTCTGTTTGGGATAGCACGATCCACGCACTCATGTAAGTGCTTATAGAGTGCATTTGTGTAGGATTCAGCAGTTGTAACTGTACTGTCCATCTGCATGGGTGTCATGAAGTTCACTACTTCTGCCTTAAGAAGCATGAAGTCGGCTTTGGAGAAATTTTTTACTGTGGTTTCCTTAATGGGGGGTGGGGGTGGGATGTGGATATCAAGGGTGATTAGCTTATGGTCGGATCGGACCAACGAGGAGTTGACTTCAGGTGTGGAACACCGGTGACTCATGTTGGTAATGACTAGGTCTAGGATATTGTTGCCCCTGGTGGGGGTGTGGATAAGTTGATCTAGGGCATTGGAGTTTATGAATTCCAGAAAGTGTTGCGCTAAGGAGTTGGTACACGAGTAGTTTTCCCAGTTAATGGCGGGGTAGTTGAAGTCGCCCATTATTAGAGTGTTTGGTTGAATCCTAATATTTTCCAGTACATCAAGAAAAGAGGAGTGGGGATCCTGGACATGGTGGGGGATCTGTAGCAAGCTACAATTTGGATTGCAGTTTTGCCAAGAGTTAGTTGCACTTAGATAACCTCGGATGCATTATGCCGAGCAACTAGCCTGGAGGAGTGGATATCCTTAATGAATATGGAAACACCCCCACCTTTGGTGTTTCGGTCCAGGTTACATGGCGAAAAAGTGTGGTATGAGTTATAGCCTGGTAGTGCAGGGGTGCTCTCTGGAGCCTTGAACCAGGTCTCAGTCACTGCACAGATATCGATGTTCTCCATTTTAAGGAGTGTCTTGAGTGAGTGCATTTTGAAATTTAGACTTCTAGCATTGAGTAGCATTACTCTCAGTTTTTGCTTGCTTGTTCCTGTTATGGTGGTGAATTTGTTACTTGAACCCTGCCTACAAAAGGCACTACAGGGGCAGCAAGAGCCTTAGCCATTATCCGGAATCCCAGGGGCGACAGGTGCAGGCCATCTGTGGCAAAGCATCTTGGTCTGTTGACCATGTCATCCCAAGCAGACAGATACTGGACCCCCTTAGAATGACACCAGAAGCTTAGCCAACTGTTGAAGTCAATCATTTTGTCCTTGTACTGCGGTATCATTCTGGGCAATGGCAGAATGCTACTCAGGACTAGGGTCATACCTGCCTGGGCTACAAGATCGGAGAGCTCTTCCATGTCTCTTTTCATGTAGTCCAGGGAGGTACGTCTCAGGTCATTCACACCAACATGAACAATGACAGAGTCATATTTGTACTTGTTGTGGAGTGACCTGAGTGCGTGGGTTATGTGGTAGATCCTGGCACCCGACAGGCAGCTGACAGTAACCTTCTTGCTTAGCCTGGTGAGTGGGACATCAGTGTGCCTGACTAGAGAGTCACCTATGACTAGTATGTTGTTTTGCCTTATTGGCTGTGTTCTCAGCATCTCTCTAAATGGCATCTCAGTTCTCAGCATCTCTCTAAATGGCATGAAAAAAACACAGTACTGAGGGTGGTGACAACTGGATCCGCATATAAACCAATAGTGCCAGTAGACTTTCTGTAAATTCTTAAGCCTACTTTTCCATATCAGACACAAATAGATGCAAAAATATCTGGAGATTAGTCTACTGGTGTCAGATTATGGAAAAAGTAAGAATATACTCAAAGCCACTTTAATTTTAAGGGGGAAAGCAGCTGCAGACATGATACTCAATCCTTCACAAATTACACAAGCGCACTTTTTTTCATTTAGCTTTATTTGTGTCTATAATCTAGCATCAGAATTGACTTTCGTGACTTGTCCGAACCTTTTAAAAGACCTAGTAATGATTATCAACCATGTCAATAACCTTGGAGAGAGCTGCCCAATAATGCGTTACTTTGAGCTAAGATAATACTGTCAACTACAGTGCCCATCAAACATGCATTCATAGAACAGCCCTGAGTAAATTAACTGCACGCAGTACCATATTCATGCATATTTTTTCCTACACACTGGTACTACTGACGATTATAAAAGCACAAATTGTTAATATCAACCGTTTTGCAGACTTCGTCATAGTCACTTTTGCAATAGATATTTGTTTCAACTGCAGGCTGCCGCTCAAACGGTAACTCTTCAGTACAGCCTTCCTAGTTAAACATACACGTACACAAAAAAACTAAAACAGAGTGTCCCTCCCCATAGACGCAACAGCGTGTAAAGGTTTTACACATTTTGAATCCCAATATAAGTAAGACATTCTTCAACGAATGTAAACTTTTAAAAGTTCTGTACGTACTATGACATACACCTACATACAATGCATTGCCTCGGGCTGTGGAAATGGATGAAATACTTAGTAAACTGGTCGCTTCCAGATAAACAAATAAAAACAAACATCAGTAGACATAAACGTTCCCCTACTCCCATTTAGCAAGATGGGTAGAACCCAGACTACTATTTTATATATATATATATATATATATATATATATATATATATATATATATATGTGTGTGTGTGTGTGTCTCTGACGGTGGTTGTAACAAAGTTAATCGTCGGGTTAACAAACAAGTAAAAACTTAAATATTACTATACTTACGTTCTTCTCAGCTACTATATCCCACAAGGTGACTAGAACTCGAATATGCTGTCCACATATGCAACTTCAGCAGACAAGCAATTGCAATAACAAATGTACCGATTCATTCTTTTCAGGCATGACCTTTGCTCAAAGCCAAAACAGCACTCCAGCCTTAAACAGCAATGATTAAACTATTCCTACCAACGTCTTATATTACAAAAATTCAAGAGACCACAGTTTATCAATGACCATATACAGGTCAGTTTCAGATAAATGTTCGGTAAGTACACATTGTCAATAACTGCACTACCGGCAGCATTAATTGATGAAATCCTCCTTTTCCCTTGCTTGATATATCTCATATATATCTACAGTGAAGGATCTCTACCCACAGCACTGTTCACGACATGTACTGAACATCAGCGCTGCTACAAATGGTACTTGTGCATCACTGCATACAAGACCAAGCTATCAGGACATTTACAATAATGTACTGGAAAACAAAACGAAAAAAAAAATCAGTACGCACCGTTCATGTAAGGCTGTCCAGAACCGCCGTTCTGGCTAGCATATCCTGCGTTATTAGCAACTGACATACTATCAAAACTGTTATTTTGTACAGAAAACAATCCTTTGGCAAAACGATCTGTTGAAACTTCTTGTCACAACTTTAACACTATTCTTTTTCTAAGTTTATACTCAGAACTCCCATCCGTCTCAAAGTGTATCCACTAAACCACGAATTCAATACAGTTTTGTGTTGCTACAGTTCCTACTCTTTAACAAGTCAGTCCCCCTCGGCCCCGTAACTAAGCTTTTGCTACACACCGGAAATAGAAAGCAAAGCTCCGGACAGGCAACACATGCGCATTGTCTACACGTGGCATTTCCTGTGCGGACCGGTGTATTTATGTTGCTCTAGTTTTAACGTCGGGCAGAAATATTAATGCAAGGTGTACAGTACCTCAAATTTGTGAGACGTGAATTGTGATGCAATTAAATGATTCGTATACACACCATTATCTCTTAACCGCCTATTAGCGCAAGAAATCTGGACAAAGCCTGATATAATGGGGGGGGGGGGGGGGGGGGGCAGAATAGGGGCAGGTTTAAAATATTGCACATATAAACGTAGAAAGTTGCTAGAATAGCAAGATTTATGTTAGCATGCATCTTCTGAAGGGTGTGAAGCCTGAAACTCAAATACATGTCGTTATTTAGTGGCTTTAATCCTTAGATCATCCTATTTATGTTAGCATGCATCTTCTGAAGGGTGTGAAGCCTGAAACTCAAATACATGTCGTTATTTAGTGGCTTTAATCCTTAGATCATCCTATTTATGTTAGCATGCATCTTCTGAAGGGTGTGAAGCCTGAAACTCAAATACAAGTCGTTATTTAGTGGCTTTAATCCTTAGATCATCCTGGTGATTTGTCAAAAACACATATTTATGAGGAACACATCAAAAAATATGAGGCAAAAATCTAGACATTCTGCAAAAATGTGTACAGTTGAGAGATATGATATACGCGTATTTTACCTAGTGTTTCTTAGTACATCAATCTCGTTATGATACATTTTAGCATTCTTCTTAACTCTCCCTAACTTTTCAGATGCCCCAAATGGGACATTTGTGAAAGCATGAAATTTTGCAGGACTAACTGCGGCGAGTGCAAAGGAGTGCTTATCACTTTTTGCCAAAATAAAAGCTTATTACTATTGTAGAATTTGAGTTGTTTATACTGTTCCATATTATATGCCTCAGATATAAAATAATTGTTTTATACAAGAATTTAAGGAACCTTGATTCTTTTCTCATAAAATCTCAGGACATTTGCAATTTTTCGTTTCCCCATCCAGACACAAGGGACCATATACGGGCTGCCCTTCACAAAGAGGGACAGGTCGTGGCCCTGCTAATTTGTAGGGGTGTCCCTTATTTTTCCGCTGTCCACATGCATGGTGCAATTTTATCTATATATTGATTTTTGCTCTGTGTCTTATTTTTTTAAGAAAACGTGTTACCGTCTTCTCTAAGCTGCCTAAATTAATAGTTTCATAATTTAAAAAGTGCCCATAAATGTGAGATATTTTCCATACTACCAGTACTAGTAATAGCATACTATTACTATTACAACGATTACTATTAAGAAGCATTAGCTTTAGACAATGGTCACTGTTAATGTGATATCCTTCCATGTGCAACAATGCTGAAATTCTGAAAGTAAAAGGTTGACAGTTATGTTTAACCTTCCTCAAAGGATGAATCAAATTAAAGTATTGCATGTGTTTTATTTTGTGACATACACTCGGTCACCACGATCTCCCCCACATCTTGTCAACCGTTTGGAATTTAGCAGAATGTCCACATTTTTCCGTCAAATTTTTGGTCTGTTCTTCTTAAAGTTATTTGTTTTCTGTGAAATCAAAAATGATTTACTTCGCTAAATAATGACAAACATTTGAGTTTCAGACTTCACATTCTTCAGAAGTTGCATGCTAATAAAAATCTTTTTTTTTACTCCATCATTTTTGGGGTGGTGGTTCTAAGAGCAAAATTTAAAAACTGTCCCGGATTTTGGGCTTTTGCCCCCCAACCCCCATTTGTTTCTTGAGCTAAGAGTTTGAGAGCTATGGGTTCCAACTAACCTTTCAGATAACCAAAGTGGGATGTTTATATATAGAAACGTGCCATTTCGCGGGACAAACCATAGTCACAGCCAGTGTAATGGAGTGGACATCACTTTGCTGCCAAAATGAAAGCTCTCTACAAATTTGAGTCGTTTCATATCATAAGAAGGTATTTCATCTTTGTTTTATGTAGCTACAAGAAACTTGGGTGAATATTTTTCTAATCTCATGACATTTACCACTGTTCGTGTTTCTCTTTTTTTTCCGCAGGGCACAGCTGACCAAATAGGAACCGCCTCCTACTTAAATTGGGACAGGTGATAACCGTATAAATATAAACAAACTTACGGTCAAAACATATTAATAATATGAAGGAATTGTAGACCGGATTTAGTTTTATGCACTTCGTAGAATAAGAACGTTGTGTTGTGTGGGGGAAGGATATTATTGTCGTTCTAACCGGAAGTCGCTGAGGGTAACCAGTTTAGTGTATTGGAGCTTTCAACCTATTTTTAAATAGCGGAGTAGTGTCAAAACAGTGCCATTGAGAAAGGTTTGGTCTCTTTTGCGTAAGTGACGTGAAGTTCTTAGTTCACTATATTTATTTGCTTAGGAGTCATTTTTCTCATTGGTTTGGTAGCGTAACCGTTTAATTTACTTTTGTTAAAAGCAGGATGATTTACTGATTTTGGTGTAATTATCTGTGTGTGACGGTAAAGTAGTGCTGTCATGTCACTTGTTTTATTATTTTGGCCAGTCATTGCATCCCCATGAAACTGCACTTAATTTTGTTGGTTTGTCATATTGATTTTAGCTTGGTGTAAGTCTCGATTAGATCTGAAGATAATGTTTTACGTTTGTTGTCAGCAGTGATTCGGCAGACAGTTGTACTAAATTGAAAATCTCAAAAGTGTGGTTTGGCTATTTATTTTTCTTGGAAATCCGTTTCTTTTAGTTGTGCCAAGAAGTAGGTTGTGGTCCTTCTTTCCTTAGTTTATGAAGTTGCTGTGGCAAAGTTAAGTAAATGAAAAGACGTGAATACTGGTTAAAACCAAGGATTTGCACTGAGTTATACCTTTTGTATAATCGGACACGGATCAAAGTACTGTACGCCACAATGTAATTTGTGATAATAAATTGTTTAAAACGCAAGTGTTTGTTTAAGATTTAATTATGGTTTTGTTTTGAACAGTAACGTCCAGTCCTTCTTGATTAACTTTAACTACTAATAGTACATTTAAAAAAAAAAGTAAGTGTTTTCTGAGTAATTGTTTTGTGTCAGGGTAATGGTATGGGTACTTACTGGCCATTTTATTTCTCTTATTTTACACTTGTTTACTGGGATAGTACTACAGTGATTACAACTGACCATTTTCAGGCTGATCCACTGCCTGTGTTTCATGGTGTCTGACATCGGTGTTTAGTGATTTTTGTTGCTATTTTTAGCAGCCATGTTGCGTGGAAATTCTCGTTAAATGCCGTGTTAATAATTTCAGTTGTATTTCTCAGTTTTAAAATGCCCTAAAAAGTAATCTTCCTTTCATGGTATGTTTTTACTTCTCAGTTATACTGCGAACTTCGTTTTTTTTCCTACAACGGTACCAAAGCTAGAACTGAGGGCTGTGATCCATGCAGCGGTACCATGTAGTAGTCATCTGATATCGCGAAGGGTCTTACGTTACTTCATGTACATAGGGTCTGATGCGAATCCCTATATTTGCTCTCTATGCCTCTGTAAGAGCTGCAAGGGGAAACAAGTATATCTGGCTACAACCTTGCATTACGTAAAGCAGTGGCTTCGTATTGTGGAGTGTGCCACAGTGTACCATTATTACAGTTGTTAATCCTGTGTCTTTGGAATGTTGTCATTGGCTAGCTTATTTGCTGTGTATCAAATAGGTGTTTACCAGGGTAGTGGCAGTAATGCCCAGGGTATGACAGCAACCTATCTTAACCCCCCAGATACGGGATGGAAAGCAGAAAAAGTCAGTGGGCTCGAGTGAAGTCTGGTATCTCGCCTGTAACCCAGAGGGTGACGGGACTAACAAGAAACTTGAGTGTAAAGGGCAAGTCCAGATAATCACTTTAGGTAGCAGATCTAGGCGACACTGGCTTTGTTAGCCTCTCTGTGGGAGTAATGAAGACACCTTGTTTAAGTTTCCAGTAATTTATTCAGTTAAATAAGAAAATGGACGACTTCAGCAAGGTGTCTTTATTCCTCCCACAGGGAGGGTATCCGAGAGACAGTCTCCTCGATCTGTTGGCTAAAGTGGTTTTATCTGGACTTGCCTGTTATACTCTGTTTCCAGATATGGAATGGGGTGTCATAAGGGTAGCGGGTCTTTGTTGGAGCCCTGAGTCATTTTATAGACTGCTTATGTCTACAAGTGACGTGGGCAGTTCCCCAGGAGTGAATTTACAGTTCCCCACCCATTCTTCCAAATTCTTTCTGAGGAGAGTGAGGGATGGGCTTTGTTTTGGAAAGATGGGAAGTTTATTTCATAAACAAGGTAGCTTTTGGGATTTGAATCTTTTTCTCCAGCAAGTTCTGTTAGAGTCGCATATGAGGTTCAGGTCCATGGAACGTGTAACCCTAGAATAATTTTTCTTTCAAAACCATAATATTTCATCAGGGCTGGATTAAAGAATGCCTGGCAGATTAGGCATAAGTCGACTTTCAATAAACAATGCAACTAAGTAAAGAAATAGGGCTTTTAGTCAGTCCCCATAAGACATGTGTCTTATGCTCTGAATTCTTTTTAGTGATAAACCTCTGGAGCTGCTCCATTTAGTTTGTGCCTGGTTAGGTACATGCTGAAGGGAGCATTGTACTCGATTTGTGGGGCTGATTAGGGCAGAATGCAATGGCAGTATGACTTCCTTTGACCTTAATGCCATGTCTTCAGTTAAAAGTTGAACCACACAGAAGGATTACCTCACTACCACAGCTACCTGCTGGTAGTTATGGCAGTGAGGAAATCCTTCTGTGTGGCTTAACTTCTCACTGTTTGTGTTCCTATGTTCCTCACCACTGGATCTACTTTTAAGTGTGTGCTACCAGTCATATAGTTTGTAGAGATGTCTGATTTACCGAAGGGTATCATTACGCATTTTTTAACATTTAGTCTTAGTCTATGGTTTTGGCATTAGTTGTGTGTTGTTTTAGGCATGTTTGTTGGATGTCAGCATCATTTGGGGATTCAGTGATTGCTCCCAGCTTACAGTCATCGGTGAACTTGGTGAGCCAGAGGTCCCCAAAATTGGCCTTCATTTCAGAGAAGTGTATACTAAACAGGAAGGATCCCAGCAACGAGCCCTGTGGGACATATCTAGTAACAGGTTTCTTACTGGAAGTGGATTCGCCTATCCGGACAATGCGTGTTCTGTCAGTGAGCCAGTTTACTCTCCATCTAATGATGTAGGGGTTTATGCTTAACTCAGTAAGTTTATCAATGGTCCCCAAGTTGGGGGATTGTGTTGAAAGTTTTGTCCAGGTCTAGGTAAGCAGTGTGCACTGTTATAGTCTTATCCATGACCCTAATGACTTCCTTGAAGTCCACCAGATTGAGCAAGCACGACCTCATTTTGATAAAATCAGATTGGGTGTGGTCCAGTATTTTGAGATTTCCTATGTTGCTTTTAATCAGGTCCATGATAATTCTCCCTGTGGACTTGCAGACAAGACTGGTCATGGTTATGGGTCTGTAGTTCCCAGGGTCAGTTGATGGGTGCCCCTTGTGCAGATGGACAACTGTTACAGTCCTCCATTCCTCTGAGACAAAGCCCATCTGGAGGCAGTGGTTAAAGAGGGTTTCTAGTGGCCCAGATAGATTCTGTTTTAAGCTATTTAAGAAGCATCCTGGAGTGTTTTCAGGACCCATGGAGGTTTTGTTTTTTTTTGGCTTTAGAGTGTGTAGTAATGACCTGTTCCCTCATTAGGGGATAGTATCTGGTATTTCTTTGGGTGTGGTATGTGGTGATTAGTCGAGAAGTTAGAACTGCACTTTTTGGCCAGCAGGTTTGGTATAGTTTCAGGCTGGGTGTAAGTGTTGCCATTCATTATCAACTCAACACATTGCTGAGCATTTTCCCCAGAGGTTATGAACATAACCATAAGGCTTTTTTTTTCTTTCACCTGGAGAGGCTATCTTTACCTCGTATTTTGCTGTGGTAAATTTAACCAGCTCTTTAATTCATTTGTTTAGACTGCGAGTGTCTTTTTGCATTCTTTTGTCTGTTCCTTCTTGGCTGTAGAGAGAGTTTTTTTTTCCTTTTGTTGAATAGCCTACTTATGCTAGGGGTCCACCAAGGTAGTTTGTTTGCTAGTAATCACTGGTTTGACTTGGACTGGTTCTGCCTCCTCTGTGCAGCTATGAATGTGGTTGTACAGTGCTTTGGTGTACAGCACAGAGTAGACCTCAATGTCATTTGGGTTCAGAGGGGCTTGGAAGTTTAATAAGCTCTCAGTTTTATGTAATTGGCCCTGGCAAAGTTCTTAACAAGTTTGGAGTCTGATAGGTTTTCTAGGTTAGTTTTAATACTAAAGGAGATCATCCTGTGGCCAGATCTTGTCAGGGAGAAGTTACTGCACAGGAGGGAGCAGCATCCCCCCCCTCCATGTTCATGATTTTCATGTCTAGTTGGGGAGCTAACTAGTTGCTCCAGGATGTTTGCATTGACAAAGTCCAAAAAACTCAGAGCAAGTGAATTACGGGTCATATAAGTCTCCGACCTTATGTAGGGGTAGTTGAAGTCGCCCATAAGTATGGTGTTGGGCTGAATTTTAAGAGATTCCAGTAGGTTTAGGTAGGAGTTGTGTTTTTCCATACTCATGTTAGGGGATCTGTATCATTTAGGGTATGATGGGGCGGGGGGGGGGGGGTCGCACCTATGGTTAGTTGGCCATGGAGCAGCAAATGCGAGACATATTGTTGGACTGGTCTAGCAGTGTACTTGTCCTTTTATGAACACTGAGACACCTCCTCCCTTTGTTTTATCCTGAGCTGAGGGGGATCGAAATTGATGAAAGGCATCATAGCCTTTGGTAATCGGGGTGCTCTCCATGGGTCTGAACCATGTTTCCGTGACTGCGCATATGTTTGGCTCCTCCAGGATGAGGAGTGCTTCCAAGGAATGCAGTTAACTCCTAGCCATTATTGTTAACCAAGATTCTGAGAGAGATACGTGACACGAACGTGTTAAAAAGGCAGATTTGCGGGTCAGAAAGCGTTCAGGGAATTTGCTCCGTCTTCTTAGAATCTGTATCACAGCAATTCAGGAATAAGAAATGTTGGAAAGCCAGTGGATGAGCTGCTTAGCTGTAGTATTACTATTATGTTTTATTTTGCCAGTCATATAATGTTATTTTTGGTTTCAGTATTAATAAATACTTAGTTACAGGAACTTTTTTTGGGGGAAAAGACTTTCCTGGTTGTGACCAATACTGTTTTTTTTTTCCTGCTAAATATTCTGACAAAGTATACTATGTTATTTTCTTCTAGCCACTTTGCGTAGATATTGTTTTTTTAATCTGTGTTAGTAGAAATTAACTTGTATTCCATTTTGTTTCTTTGTGCCTTTTGGCCAGGTTCTTGGTTGAAAAGGGACTTTGGAACAGTCTACTGACCTGGTTAAATAGATAATATCTATTTGTGATTTTGCAGTAAATTGTTATTTCTTCCCATGTATGCATATCTAATTTTTTTTTTTTAATTTTTACAGTTTTAGTAAATTAAAGTTAAGAATTGTAGTGTACTGCATTATATTCTGACATACACACACGTGTATGTATGTATGTGCATGAGTGTGTATAAATACATGTACATATGGTACATGCAATTGGTGTAGCAATTGTTGACATTTGTAGTTTGTGACCTCAACTGGTTAGCCATTTTCCTCACATTTTGGATAATCCTATAAAGCTTTCAGAGGTGGTCTATTTGTGTTCTACCCCCAGCAAAAGTGTGTGCGTATATATGTGTGTGTGCGTATATATGTGTGTGTGTGTATGTATATGTGTGTGTATATATATATATATATATATATATATATATATAGATATATATATATATAGATATACTGTTCTAGCATACATCCTTCCTTCTTATACTCTCCACAGACCCCTAAGATTTGCACAACAAAATCAACTTGCTGTTCACAAACCAAAATGTCCCGCTGGCCAGTGTCTGCTATCCTATTCCCTAGCAAAAAAATGGAACTATCTTCCCCCCTCACTATGAATCTCCAATAACCTTGAACTCTTTAAATCCCAGCTCCATTCTCATCTCTCCAAAAATTGGAAATGTAATTGCTCTATGCCCCCCTAATCCTATTAAACTCCTTTCTACTTGTTCTTCACTAAATACTTCTTCACCTTGCTATTCTGCCCAACAGCTTCCCCTTGATATTTCTTACATAGTGCAAATACTATACATACCCTTCTTTCTGTACTTCTCTCCCCCTGTATACTTTTTCCATCTAAACCTATATTACATTTGACTAACTAATGACTCTAACATTCTACAAATTGTGTCCAACACTCTTCTACTAACTTTACCCTCCGTCCCCCTTGTATTACCCCCTATTGCTTTTTTCTCAGTTATGTTCTTCTTTCGAATAAACAATTGACTCTTGCTTCACTACTCAACTGCCTCTCTCCACTTTAGGTATTTATTCCTACTACTCTGCATACTTTACACTACCCATTTTCGTTACCAAGCATATTCTGTATGAACTATCCTCAAGTCTGCTATACTCCACTTATTGCACTACATCTTTTTGCTACATCTCTCTGTATCATCTTACAATTTTGTTTAAAATATTATATAATACTAGGATTATTCATAACTGCATTTTATTGTACTTTTTATCATATTTTTATTGTATCTTTGTAATTTTTGAGCTTTTCTCCCCGGGCCTCCACTGAAAACGGGCTCCTTCAGCCCAGTGGACCACCCCGGTTATCAAACTGGAAATAAATAAATAAATATATATAATCTATACACGCACACACACATATATAATGTGTGTGTGTTTATATGTGTGTGTGTATACATTTTTTTAGATATATGTATGTGTGTGTATAATATATATATATAATGTGTGTGTATATATATATATATATATATATATATATATATATATGTGTGTGTGTGTGTGTGTGTATATATATATATATATATATATATATATATATATACATACATACATACATACATACACACACACCTTTTTTAACTACAGAATTCTAATTTTATTTTTGTTAGCTTTGCTTGCACACTTCCCGTTTACTTTTCTGCTTACTCAGTTTGTGGGGGTACTGTTTGGTAACTGGGTGAGTGGTAGCCACACCACAAGAGATATGTCAAAGACTGTTTAGGATTATGTCAAATATATAAAACATTGAGTGGAAAAATTGTACATTGAAGGCAGATATATGTACTCACGTGTATTTTTCTGTCTATGTATACCGATCTATCTGTGTATGCAGGCTACAGGCATGTGTATAATGTAAGCACATGTGACGGTAGGAGGTACTGCCAGCAGAGCTAGCTGGAATTTTGTAAATAAGTATGTAATTTGTGAATATCAGACTGATTTATACAAGATGCTTGTGTTGCAGATGTATTAGAACTGTATGTCATGTGAATATCTAACTGCTTTGTACAGATGTTTGTGTTGTAAAGGCATTTGTAAAGTGCTTGTGTTTGAAATGTATCTACAGTGTCCTTACTGTAGAGAACAGAAATGTACATGCACTGTTGTAACTGTTTAAATGTATGTGTTCACAAAAGAAACCGGAAAGTTAACCTCAGTCCAGCAAACTTTAAAATATATCTGAAATTACATCACTTTGTGGGCTAGGCCATAAAGATGCTATCTTACAGGTTTCAGTGCAGACAGAGACACAAAATCTGTACTAGGAAGCTTTCTGTATTGTCTTTGGGTGAACTAATTGCTACTCCGGAAGCATGGATGTATGAAATTGTTTTATGACTTCCAGCACCTACCACATATTTGAGCAAAAGACTTTGTGTGTGTGTGTATTTTTACAAGTAGATGCTAAATCCTGACAGCTTCCAGCAATGGGTGTTTGCATGGGAACTAGAAGTCAGATGACCAGAAGTGATGTCATTCTGCAAGCTATCCCAGAAGTAATATTTTGGATATTGTTTTGAGAAGGCAGTTATTGATTCTTAGCATTCACCACATCATCTGCCTTGCTCTATTTACTAAGTAGGGAATAGTATAATTCTGTTAGATTCAGTTAGGAATATTGTGAAGCTTAGTTTGGATATTGAGCATTCACCACATCATCTGCCTTGCTCTGTTTACTAAGTAGGGAATAGTATAATTCTGTTAGATTCAGTCAGGAATATTGTGAAGCTTAGTTTGGATATTGTTTTTCTTTATTTGTTTGAGCCCGTCCTTCAATGTTGTTTTCAGTTTTTCCTATGATTTTAAACTTTGATGTCACTGTGAATATATATGCTTAGTGTTTTTTTGTTCTTTTACTAATTTATTATTCAGTATATTTAAACTTTTCATTGTGGCTGATCTTTATAGAGATGTATATGTTTGGAGAGTATTTGCATATTTATTTGGTGACACTGTGTGGGTTACTCCTGATAGCCTTGCTTTTGGTCAGACTACCATTTGTATTAATTTCACTCAGAATATTGGGTACCCTTGGAAGAGCTTTAAGGTAGCTGGCAGGAGTGTCTGGTGGCAGTCATAAATACATTATAGTCTGGGCAGAAGGGGACATAGCTAGTTAACCTGTACCAGCCTTTCCCAGGCGTGTGTGTGTAAATCAAACCTCAAGAGTGTGTGTCAGCTACTTGGGCGGGGACACAAAGCACTGGTTGTACAGAGAGGGTGCTGGAGGTCTATGCTTGGACACTTAGCTGAGATCTTAACTCTGTAGCTGTGCCAATGAGGAGTCTTATTGGTGATATGGAGAAACTCAACCCCTGACTGACTTGTGTTCCCCGCATGGTCTTAAGGGAAATTGTGCTTGATGCAGAGAGCTGCATCTGGAGATGCTGTGTGTATACCTGTTATCCTCCCAGTAAATGTCCCCTACTGGTGCCAGTGGTGAGGATTGAGACTACTTGATTACTGGGCATCGCAGCACATATGTAAATCTACAGCATTTAAGGAAACTAATGGTGATGGAGATAGTGTCTGAGACTGGTGGCATTATGCACACTGTGGTGAATGATGAAAAAATGGAGTTTTGCTCTGATATCCTCAAGTAGTTCCATTTGGAGAGAAGTTCAAGGGGAACATATTATGGTGGTTCAGGTACATGTGTAGGAAAGTAGAAGACAATTTGGTGACTGTAATTTTGGAAGAGATATCAAGAAGGCAGGAAGAAATGAGGGCATCTAGCAAAGAGATGGATGGGATGTGTGAAAGACCTTTGACAGTCAGGTATGACTGTTGAAGGTAGGGGAGTGGCACTGAACCATGAAAGGGATGATGGCAGATGACCAACTGCCTGCAGTATAGTGTGCCATGTACATGTGGTGTCATGCTGCAGATTTCAAGAGTCCAGGAAGTAGGAGTGGAGAGTCTTAGACTACTTATGGGAGTATTTTGCTGCAGTATAAGCCATACCCAAACTATTGTGTGGGCAGTTTGCAGTGTACCATTTTCAGTAGTAGATTTAATTCCTTGATGAACTAGTGGCCTTACAGACCCTTTCTCATCTTGGGTGTGAGGAGAAGGGAAGTGTGACGGCCATGCCTTCCTACAGGTGAAATGCCATGGCCATGCAGTTCCACCTGTATGCTTGATCTTGCTGTGTGCTGGTAGTACTGGGTTTTACATGTACAGATAGAGCTGCTACACCAGAGAACATCTTTCAAACTCACTCGTCTCTCTGGTAAGTTCAGGTTGTGACCAAAAGAATCGGACTCTGAACATGCTGAATAAAAATAGAAATTTTAATCGTAACCACAAAGCTTTCAGAAGGTATTCCTTCTTCAGTGTGAAATTACATCACAATTAAAAAACGATCCTTAAATATAATCTGTTAAAATCACGAGCTACAGCCCACCCAATAGAGAAATAGAATCAGTTAATTAACACACAATTCAAAAATCAAAAGAATCGTGCACATAAAAAAAGAAAATAAGAAATAGATATTATCTTACTGTCAACGTAAACACATTAAACATTAAGATAGGTTGCAGGCCGATTGGCACCTCCCTTTTCATCCATATGTAAAGTTTGTATCACTCGAAAAACAAAACTGTGGTCAGAATCAATTCTCAAAGTATGTTTTGCAAGGGCATTAGTAGTCACACCTTGCCTTATTTCTGATCAGTGTTCAGTGATACTTTTAACTTACGAGTGGATTTCCCAATATAAAAATGTGTGCATTTCGTACAGTTCACCATATATAATATAATATATATATATATATATATATATATATATATATATATATATATATAATGTGTATGTGTGTGTGTGTATATATATATATATATATATATATATATATATATATATATATATATATATATATATATATGTATATATATGTGTGTATATATATATATATATATATATATATATATATATATATATATATATATATATGTATATATAATGTAAAGGCATATTTTCTCTTTGTTTTGGGATGAATTACCTCACTATCCATATATGTAAAATTGCAAGCGCTACAGTTATAACAAGGAAAGTACCAAATTTACTTGCAAAATTTTTCCTGTGGTTCACACAATTAAAATCATTGTGACATAATTGTCACTTTAAGCTGCGTCGATTTCTATATGCAAAGCTCAGATCTGATCCTTCTATTTGTCGTATCTCAGCAGAAGCTTGTAAAATGTCCCAGTTATTGTATATAACTTATTGTTAAATATTGATTTATATAATGTGTAGTATTGTTAATAAAGTATATATGGGGAACTGTACAAAATGCACAAGTTTTTATGTTGGGGAAAATCCACTCAAGTTAAAAGAAAGGATTATTGAACACCGTTCAGAAATAAGGCGAGGTATGACCACTAATTCCCTCACAAAACATACTTTAGAAACTGATTCTGACCATAGTTTTGTTTTTCGAGTGGTAGAAACCCTTTACATAGGAATGAAAGGGGAGGTGATCTCAACAATAAGCTTGAGAGGTATGACTATGAATGGATCATTGGGTTGCAGGCCGATTATGTTTACCTGGTTAAATGCCTCTAAGTACCTCTGTTTAGTATTAAACTTGTCTTAAAATTTAAAGAAATGTGTTTTACATTGATAGTGAGATGCTAATATCCATTCTTTATTTTCTTTTTAATGCGCATGATTCTCTTTGGTTCTTTAACTGATTTTTATGTGTTACTTGATTCTATTTCTCTATTGGGTGGGCTGTATCTCGTGATTTTAATAAATTATATTTAAGGATTGGTTTTAACTCTGGTAATTTCACACTGAAGAAGGAATACTTTCCGAAAGCTTTGTGGTTACTATTACATTTCTGTTTTTATTCAGCATGTCCAGAGTCAGTTTCTTTTGGACATTGTGTGTTTTGGTACGTTGACTCTGATTTATGGTGATTTTTTGTTTGTTTGTTTATTTATTTTTCCACCCTCCAGTTTTACTGTGATGTTCAGGTTGTGCTCAGAACAGGTAGTGAGTTTCATTAACACAGAATGTATAACTTCATTACTTGCTCTGATATAATGGGACCTCTTACAATATCTCGAGGTATTGAGATATTGCTTGCTCTCTTTGATATTATTAGAAGGTGCCAACAGATGACACAAAATGAGGAAATAACTGGACAGCTGCATAGTATACAGTAGTTATAAAACCACATTTATTAGACTTAGAACTGTTCCATTGATGTTAGAGTAAAAAACATACATATTTTGGAATCGGAAAGCCTACTTTACATATTCAGAGTATAAACTCCACAAAAAAAGTGGAACAAATTAATATGATCTTTAAACAGTAACAAGTTTATACACATTGAACAATTTCCATGTACTTCAGAATTACATGAATTAGGTTCATAGGTAGGTACTAGGCTATCGGCCCTAGGGCCCATACAAGCCTAGCCAAAAAATGTACCATGGCTTTCGCCACCCAAGAAAATTATTTTCCTGTGTCCCTGTCGAGCAGAGCCACAAAAGTGATCCCCGGGGTGAATTTCCCCTTTCCCATCCAATCATCAAGATTTTTCTTGAGTCCTAATGAGGAGCTCTGTTTGACATAGATAGGTAGTCTGTTCCAGAGTATGGGAAGTCTCTGGGACAGGAATCTATCCCTCCAGCATGTTCTGTTTATTGTGGTGACAAGGTTTAGGTACCTAGAGCATGTAGCTCGGAGGGATTGGGATTTCTTTAAGTGGAGCATGTCCAACAGCTCTGGGTTTGACATAGCTTTGTATGTTAGGCAGAGATCGCCCCTGAGTAGGCGATGTGTGATTGAGTAAAGCTGAAGTTTTTGAGACAGTCTGCATAGGGCATCTGTTTGAGGCCAGTAATCCTCTTTGTGAGGTATTTCTGTGGTCTTTCCAGTTATTGTAGATGTCTTGTGAGGTACATACCAAAAGGGGCGTTGTACTCTATAATGGGTCTAATGAGTGATGAGTAGAAGGGAACAATGACCTTTTTTTTTTCTGGATGAGAATCCTTTTGTGATGAGATGAGCCACATAGAAATATTTCCTGACCACTGTGGCAATATGATTTATCAAAGGAGAGACTACTGTCCACCTGTGTCCCAAGGTCTCTTATCACATTTTCGGCATTAAGTAGATTACCAGCTATGTGGTAGTTCATGGGTACAGAGTTTTTACCGAAGGGGATGACAATACACTTTTTGGCATTGAGCTTCAGGCCATGGCTTGGACACCAGGTATCTGTCTCAGTGAGGCCCTTTTGTAGTTTGTCCACATCGTTAGGAGTTTCGATTAGTTTGCAGTCATCTGCAAACTTTGTTAGCCAAAGACCTTCTGTGTTGGCCTGCACTTCAGAGAAGTAGATACCAAACAGGAGAGGACCCAGGACTGAACCCTGTGGTACTCCACTTGTCACTGGTCTGATGTCGGATTTGGAATCCGCTACTTTCACAGTGTGGGTTCTGTCCGTGAGCCAGTTGGCAACCCATCTTGTGACATAGGGATTTATACCTAGTTTAGTGAGCTTATCTATAATTCCGGAGTGGGGGATGGTGTTGAAAGCTTTGGCAAGATCTAGATAAGCTGTATGAACCATTTTACCCTCATCTATGGCTTTGGTGACTGAAGCAATCAGGTTTAGGAGACATGATCTGCCTTTTACAGATCCAAACTGGGTAGGGTCCAGAGTTTGGAGATTACCATTGTCTTTGTTTATGATTTCCACAATGATACGTTCCATGGCCTTGCAGACCAGGCTTGTCAGGCTAATGGGGCGGTAGTTCCCGGGGTCCGTCGTGGCTCCCCCTTTGTGGAGTGGGATAACTGTCGCAGTGCACCATTCAGTGGGTACAAAGCCTGAGGTGAGGCTATGATTGAACATGGTACAGTATCTGCCTTCCCTTAAACCTCACTCTTCTGATCACTATTCTTCATGACCATTTCCCACAAATTCCATGTATTTCTGTGAACCAATGCGATGCACTGTATTTCCAATGTCTATGGTGTGAGGTGTTAGAATATTTGTAATACGGGATACATTGGCAAAACAATAAAGAAAACTAAAGGTCACGATGTTGGAACTTCTTTGATGTTGATTTTCCAGTTAACCTTCTTAGCAAGATGGATGCATGTGGCACATGGGGAGTGGGGGATCATTTGCTTCATAAACATGTTAGATTTTGTATCTGATATCTGTGTACTTCAGTGGTGAGGTGGAAATCAGTTTTTGCACAAGAAAAGTTAATTTTACAGTGTTTAATATTTTGTTTACATGTGGTAGGAATTATTTGAAAAGGGGTTGTCTTGTGTGTTTCCTTTAGTGGATAACTGTCAGTTGTATGCTAATGGATAAGTCTTACAAGTAAGCTTGACAGACACTTAACTCTATAGAAAGCATTAGAGCCAGGGGGATAAGAGTTTGCATAATAAAGATAATTTCTTACTCCATGTTTTTAAAAAGTATTTCAATTAGAAATACTTGGTTATTTTGCAATGCAGCTGTGATAAATATTTTTTTTTCAGTTATGTAGTACCTGGATTATTTTTCTATTGTTTTCAAGTCTTTGCTGCGTGAATACTACAAGGCTGTCTGCATACATTGTGCATTAACAATGTCTGGGGAGAGTTAAAGTATAAACAATGTAGGACCCAATACAGCTCTATGCAGGGTACCAGCAGTGAATTAACCAGAAATTGAAATTTAAGTGTCTAGAAGTAATAGTGAATATTTTACTGTAGAGAGAGCTGCTAAACCGTGATGGAGGACTGGGCCTCTGTCCATGTTTTTCTGTAAAGCTAGAGGCAGTCGTGATCCATAGCTTTGATTTTTAATTGAGGTCAGTAAACAGAACAGATGTGCATTGTCCCTATTCATTGTCAAGGTAGAGCTGATTGTCGTTTGGTCAAGTCTGACTCTCCTGTACTTCAAGGAATTTAGCATACCAGGACTTCCTATTAGCAACTGGAAAGTGATTAGTTAAATGGAGATAATACTGAAGTTTTGCCCAAAGCCAAGTTGCATGTATGAGAGTAGTCCATATTTACTTACAATCATTGTTGCTTATGCAGAATTTTTTTTTTTTGTCAAGAATTTGTTGTAGAGACACACCCACATTATGGAATCTGCTGTAGAGGTTAAATAGCATTAGAACAAAAGCTGATTGCTAAGGATGGTGATTTTTGTTTGTGATATTTAGTTATTTGCACATGCTTGAAGTTGTGTAGTCCCTGTTAAGTTAAGGAAAACAAATAGGAGTAGCTGTTTGTAGATTTAGGCTTGTTATCATTAGGAGTTTTGTATGCAATGTGTTAAGGAGGATTTCTTTTGCTGTTTGTATAACTTAACTTATGTGCAGTGGTCTGGAAACAGAATGCCGGAGCAAAGGTGATGTTTACAGATGATGATGGGTTGTATGCTGCATCAGCGTTTTGAAGAAGGGATATTGCATTTAGTGGCGGTAAGTGTACGAAAGTTGTTGAGGAATTTCTTGTAGAAGTGAACGGTTTGTTTTGTTTGCATGAGTTGCATAATGTTCCACTGAGTCATTTTTTTTAAATAATTTGGTATTGCTATACTTGGCCGATTTGCTAACACCAGTTGCCTTTGCAGAGCTTACTGCTGTTCTGGTGAACTGATTTCCTTATTGATATGTAGCTTTTTTTATTACCTGCTGGCACCCCTTCAGTTTTTCACATACTGTTGTCCCTCTGCTTTGAGGGATATGATTTTTCAGTTCTGGATATAACCATGGACACAGCTGTGTCCTTGGTGTCACTAGCCTAAGAGGAAAAGTCTGTTTTGAATAGGGGGCTAAAATAACGTCCTATGCGGAGATTGCAGTTGTATTGTTGCTTTCTGAGTGGGCAGCATTTCACTTATGAGCTTCTTATTGGGGAAGGACGTGCTCGTCGTAGATAGCAAAATCTTAATGTCTGATGCTTCTGAGCCCTGCAGGAGAATCAGTAAAATAGCACAAAACAAATTCATACAGCGTGGATAAAAAGGTGCATGGAAGACAGCATCCTGAAAAAGTTAAATCTTTTTAGCAAAATGATTATTAGAAAAATAAATAATCGCAAACTTTTAAACTTGATAAAGAGTCTCATCCTTGATGGTACTGACAATTCAAGGACTCAGTATTCTGCATTAAATACACTATGTAACCAGCTGTTCAGTTAAAACAGACAATTTGAGCAGTTAAAAACAAGCATATTATTTAAAAAAAAAAAAAAAAAAAAAAAAAACAGTACAAATGCGCACCAACAACTGAAATATTGCACAGAGCCCAAATGTATAAATTCATGTAAGTTTGGTTACCTTCATAAACCTTTATTTCCATTTGCTGACCATGAAAGTCCTGATGGTGCACGGAAAACAAAAACTTTCAATGGAGACTTGGTAAGAAAAGCTCCACACACAAATTATACAATGTCATACTAGGTTAGACTGAAATGGGTCCAATAGGATTAGTGCTCTACCCCGATAACAAATTCAAAATAAAATAATACAAAGTGTATAAGATGTCCTTACATTCACCTTTTGTAGTATTCATTACACGTGGGAATTCCCTGCTGTGAAGACCACCGTCGGGCCAGTTTTCCAAGTATACCATTGCTTTAAGGTATGCTGAACATCACCTACACACTCCTTGCATAGCATAGTCCATAAAGGTGACATTCAGGTGTACCATCCTTAACTTTTGTCCCCAGTCTGTCTGAACACTGTTTTTAACGGTCAGTTACCTCTGTCTGCTTATTTTGCCGTTTTTCTGTTTGGCATTCTGGTGATTACTCCTATTTGCTGAAGCCCTCAACGTTGCAGATAAGTACCCAGTTGTTTTTTTTTTGTTCATTTTCTGAGTTTGTTTTTTGCTGTACGGGGCGTGGGGGTTAATGTCATCTAGGAAGGGTAAATGCCAGTATGGGAGACTGATTCCCCATAAAGACCTTCCCCATAAAGACCGCCATGATGTGTCTTTTTTTTTTTTTTTTTTGTCTAGATGCTGCTCACGACCATACGTCTTGTTCAATTTGTCAGGAGTTTGTCCCCAAAACTCTTTGCAGTAGGCTTTCTTCCATTTTATTGTATCTTGAGAACCAGCGTCTTAAGCTTCTTGCTAAAGATACTATAGATGGAACTTCCTGCCCTGAGGGTCAGCCGTCAGGGAAGAAGGTGCATAAGGTAAGACTGGAATCTTCCGCTGTCCAGCCTCTGCCAGGAGTTTCTCCCAGGGTTATAACAAACCCAGAGACTCACCTGGTTGTATTGTCAAATTCAAATTCCTTTACCGCCTCTGGGTTGGAGGCCAGTGAGGATCTGGTGGCCAGCACGTGTGAGGCTTTGCAGGTGTCAGTTTTGGGCATTCAGGGGGAACCACAGTTGGTTGATTGTTTGTTTTTCAGAGAGGTCTAGAGGGGTTCTGCAGCTTCTCTTTAGGGAACAAGTTCCTACAACAGTTGTGGAAGGCTGTCCTGAGTCAGGGCCTTTTCAGGTTTCTAGGATGGGGATCCCCTTAAAAAAGAAACAGAAACGTTTCTTCTGCTCATAGGGATCCAAAAGGTGAGTGGCAGACCTTTACTCACGGGTTATTTAATGCTTTACTGTTAAGGTCTCCTCAAGGGGTTACAGTTCCTGCTCCTCCTTGGTCATCTTCTTCCCCTAAAAGGCCCAGAGGAGTGAATACTTCTGAGGAAGAGCTGGGTTCTGCTGATGAATTCCTTGCTTATTCTACTCAGATTCCTTATCCCTTAGACTATGAATCTGAGGAGGAGGATTCTCATACTCTAGATAATCCTTCTGAGGAAATTTCCTTTGGGGACACAGTCTCTAGGATGATGGGATTTTTTTAAGGTACTTACTGTTTTTCCTGATTGTTTCAGGACATTAGCTTCCCCCCCCATTCTGTACTTAACACAGTATATAAAGACAGACTACAGTTAGAACTATTTGTATGCTCTGCTGTTTTCCTACTTGTACTAAACCTTTTCTCTTGTACATTCTTGTCTTCCTAATTTCCACTGAACTCCTTGGTAAAATTGGTTTATTTTATTTCAGTAAGAAAGGTATACAATACAAGCAAGTCAGAGTACCTACTGCCTTTTCTTATTGTTTCCTGACTGAAAAGAAAGTATGATTAACTCCACTGTTGTAAGTGCAAATATAGCTTAAGGCCTTTCTATATTCATTTACCTTACTTCCTCACTGAAGTAGAGGTTCTCTGTCACCAGTGATGACTGACTACTCCACTGTTGTAAGTGCAAATATAGCTTAAGGCCTTTCTATATTTATTTATTTACCTTACTTCCTCACTGAAGTAGATATTCTTTGTCACCAGTGTGAGCACAGTACCATTTGAGACCCTGACGTCCTATACTGACCCTGCTCCCCAAACTACACTCTGAGATGTCACTACCCCAATAAAGTACTATATAACTTCCTGCAATTAAACCTAATAATTTCCAATATCTTTAAGAAATCCTGAGCTAATCTGGCAAAGGGCTGACTGATAGTGTTTTTTTTTTTTTTTCACATTTAGCAGCTGCTCCTCAGTAGGGCCCTGCTACGCTCGGACTCACTTCGCTCTTCTCCCACCCACCCCCCCATATCATTTCCTTTATACTTATACACCTGAACCACACCCCTTCCAGCTCCTCCCCGACCTTCCCAACTACTTCCTTACTGACACACCTCTTTCCCCTATAGTACCTTCATACACCTCAACATTCCCACTTTCTACACATACTCTACCTTCAAACCATGCCTTTCAAACCTCACGCCTTACTCTTGATACCTATACTTTACTTCTTATACCTCCTCACATCCTGTCACACATATCTACCCTACGTCTGCCCAACAAACAGTACTCTGCATCCAAATACCAAACCTGAGACTCCTTTGCAAACCAGTTCTTCTAACCCAAACTATGCCACTCCCATTCCTAAAATAAAATTATCTCACTCCCAACCACATCAGAGCAGAAAAAGAATGTTTCCCCATTTAAACACTTATTCTACTTCAAACCACTACTTCTATCAGGTGGCATCCATCCTAACCCAGGCCCTTCCCAACCTACCATAAGT
The DNA here is from genome assembly GCF_019279795.1 of Protopterus annectens. Lineage (NCBI taxonomy): Eukaryota > Metazoa > Chordata > Ceratodontiformes > Protopteridae > Protopterus > Protopterus annectens. The sequence continues at coordinate 1,402,448,045 of NC_056733.1, forward strand.
AATAATCCTCTTGTACAAACATCTACTAACCTCATCCCCTTAGAGCAGAAAGATGCTTGCTTTTTTTATCAACCTCAGAAGTGTAGTAAATAAAGTACAGGACTTCCATGCCTGGTTAGGTAACTATACCCCTGACAGTCACCCTAACTGAAACCTGGCTGAAACCATATAATAAAGATAGTGAAATTACCCCACCTGGCTATAACATCCTACAATAGACAAAAGAAAAGAGGAGGAGGGGTAGCTATACTCTTCTGTGACCACCTCAATAACTACCCCAAACCTCCCTCTACCCACTTTTTCTACAGCTGAACTCCTACTTACCAATGTTAAACTTAACAACTTTACCACCATAAGTGTTGTAGCAATCTACATCCCCCCTGGTGATAATCTTGGTGTACTGGAGAACATCCTACACCACCTCTCACAGACCATCCTTAATGAAACCATCATTCTAGGGGACCATCATTCTAGGGGACGTAAACATAGATTGGCTTACAGTTCAAACTCCTCAAACTACCTCTTGTTTCAACCTACATGGATTTGAGCTACTTATCACTTCCCCTACCCATATTAGCAAGTCACACCTGCCACAGTCTCTCCTGGACTGAATTTTGGTGTCTCATCCCCAAAATTACCACAACCCTCACACTCTACCAAATTCCCTTAATGACCACTGCCCTATCATAGTAAATAGACACACTCCCCATTTCACCAGACCTTTCAGGTTTATCACCTCCTGCAAAACTTCATCTTTTAGTCCAGTCTCTTTCATAGACCAAACTCTCTGATATTAGCTGGTCCCATCTCACTACACTCACCTTAGATGAGGCTATCCACTCTTTCAACTCTACCTTTCTAGACATCCTCAACTCCCTAGTTCCCCTCTGTATTATCAGAATCAAAGCAAACACCATTCCTTGGCTGACCAAACATACTAGAGCCTTGATGAAAAGACGTGACAAGATATGGAAATTATGAACCAAAACAAAGACCCCCTTCTCGCCTACAGACTTACAAAGAACTTAGAAATCAAATTTTAAAAAATCAACAAAGACAAGATCAACTTCTATGCAAACCCTCCCACTACCCCAAAGTCTGACCCTAAAAAATTATGAAACTCAATCATTCATGTACTTCATCCAGGAAACCGTTCCCCTCCCAACCCATGCCCAAATAAAACTTTTGAAGAAACTGCCACTGAATTTAACAATCCATTTTATTAATTCAGTAACTACCATAATTAATGATCTCCCCACTAGTAAAAATACTAAAAACCCCACTTTCTCATCTTCCCCTCCTTCTAACTCTTTCTCTCTTACATCTGTCTCAACTAAATATATTAAATGTCTACTCTCTAAACTCAAACCCTGCTCCCCCTCAGCTGATAACCTACCCTCTTACTTCCTACATATAGCTGCTGAACCCCTAGCCTATCCAGTATCCATCCTGATCAACCAATCTCTCTCTAAGAATCATACGTTCCATCAATATGGACAACTTTCTACACATTACCCATACATAAAGGAGGTAATTGTTCTGATATTTCAAACTTCAGACCAATTGCTATACTGTCTCCCCTCTCCAAGATTATTGAGAAATGCATTCACAAGCAGATAATGCAGTACCTTCTCCAACAGAACCTTCTAACATGCACACAACATGGATTTTGTCCCAAACACAGCACTACACCTGCACTAATAGCCTTCATTTAATACTGTATCACTGGCCCATGACAATAATAAACTAGTCTCATATCTGTTCCTCGACCTGTCCAAAGCCTTTAACACTGTCTCCCATCCCCTCCTCCTAGACAAACTCTCTTACCTAAGATTGTCTCCTCCTACCATATCCTGGTTTTCCAGCTATCTCTCTAACCAACAACAAGCTGTTAAATGGCACTCTGCTCTTTCCCCCCCCCCCTAAGCGTCCCAATGGGTGACCCCCCAAGGATCCATACTGGGGCCACTGCTCTTCAATATTTTCACCAACCTACTTTACACTTCTTGTTCCAACTCTACACTTGTACAATATGCTGATGATTCTACAGTCATCACCATTGCTGACAATCCATCTGACCTCCACTCTGCTACCCAAGCATCATTCATAGAGACATGACTTTGTGACAACAAATTCATTCTCAACCCTAAGAAAACTAAGCTCCTACTCTTCCTCCTAAAAAATGTCATCAATCTCAAAACAACATTTTCCATCCTATCTAGCAGTAATACTGTCATTACCTCTGACCCTAGAACTAAACTGCTAGGAGTCATAATAGATGATCAGCTTATATTTGATCTCCAAATCACTACCTCTATCAAAAAGACTCGCCAGAAACTCGGGACTCCTTTACCGAAACAAAAGACATTTAACCAACTCGGCCAGAATAACACTCTCCCATGCATTTCTTCTTCCCACCCTCCTTTATAGCTCTCAGTTATACACAAATCTTAACACCACACTCATAACCAGATTTGAAACTACGTATAATAAAGCTGCCAGATTTGCTGCAAACCAAACCTACAAATTACACCATTGCCCATCTCTTCAACAGTTACAGTGGCTTGAATTCCCTCATTTGCTGTTACTACAGCAACTGTTAATTATCCACTCCATCCACAATCTACCATCTTTCTGCCCTAGCCTTCAGTCAGTTATAACTAAATATTCCCCAGCCAGGACATTACGTAGCTCACACCAAGACTTCCTACAGATCTATAAACCCAAAACCAAATCAGGATGTTTACTTTATATAACTATAACCATGCTACAACTTGGAACCAACTACCACTAGAAATTAGGTCCCTTAACCAAACAAAATATTTCAAACTAGCCACTCGGGAATATCTAATAAATAAATGGTCCTGCCATTGTAGTCATCCTCCCTGAAACTACCTAACCCTAGCTTGTCTCATCCCTCCTTTCTCTTCCACTGTCTGTCTTAATATCCAGCTACCTCTCTGTCTCGTTGCTTAACCTCTACATTACCTTACTTACTACTCCATCTGTACCTGTACTGTATATAACTACTTAGAAATAATGAACACTGTTTTCCCTACATTGACATTGTATCTGTTTTTGTTATAAAAATTCTGACATTGTACTCTATTGTTTTTCTTTATGATTTGTTGTAAATGCTTTTTGCAGTTTGATCTCTAACATTTGTACCCAACTGTTTTCTGTAAAAAAAATTATTGTAAAATGTTATTTCACTAATTGGTTTAGCTGCCAATGCAATTTTCTTGCTGACTTCATGTAAAATGTTAATACTGATTGCAGAGCTTTTCACCTCGGGTCTCCCCTGAAAACAAGCTAATGCTCAGCTGGACTAACCCGGTAAATAAAGTGGGGCTGCGCTCCAGTTTCTGATATCCATAAGAGGTGTTATGAGTTATTGCTTAAGAAATCTCCTAAACTTGCGGCCATTCCTCCTGTCTTTGGCTGCTTTTATTGGATGTTTTTTTTTCCAGTGCCTCTCAAGCGTGAGATTCTCTACCCTTGCTCCCTAGAAGTCTGAGAGGTTTTATAGGGTGCCTGAGGATTGTTCCTTTTTGTTTAAATGTCCTGCTGCTGACCCCTTTGTGGTATCTGTAGCCTCTAAAAAGCCATCTCAATTACTTCCTTCGTCCAAGTTACTGCCTTCCGACAAGGACAGTAGAACCATGGATAGGCTGGGTAAGAAAGCTTATACTTAGTCTACCCTAGTTTAATTATCAGACCCATATCTCTAGGTATGTGTTGGCTCTTCTCTTTCAGGCTTGCCAGCTTTTTTCTGATCTTCCTGGCTCTAAGAGTAAATATTCTGCACTTTTTCTTGTTAGGGACTTCCTCTCAAGTAGTTTGTCATTCTACCCAATGTAGTTATGATGCAGCAAATGTCCCTTCTAGGGCTGCTGCTTTTAGTTCAGTATTGAGGAGGTATTCTTGGCTTAGGCTTCAACCTTTACCTGATGATATTAAAGCTAAGTTGATGGATGCTTCTCTGGATAATAAACTTTTTTTGTTTGGAGAAGCGGCTGCTGGTTTATTTAAGCCTCTTCAGTACAAGGGAAGGCTTTTCAGGAGCTTAAACATGCCTTTGTTTCTCTTGTGCCTAAATTTCAGCGAAACTACCCTTCAAAGCCAGCCGTTGTTCATAGGCAATCTCACCCTCCTCCTAAAGGAAAAAGGGTGGTAAACTGACTCTTTCTGCTTAGGCCACTAAGACTGCAGGGATTCTGAAGCCTTCCTTTCCTGACAAACCAGATGCTGTCTGACTATCCACCTGTCCCCAGCCAGATTCCTCTTTCTCTTCCTGTTTAGCTCCAAATCACCCAGAATTCTTGGGTTTTGTCAGTCCTTCATCAGGGATACTTCATGGTCTGAATTTCCCACCCTCCTTTTATGGGCATTCCTCAGCCTCCTTGAGAACAACTTCCTTTTTTTCCCAGAGATTCTTTGAGACCTCTTGTCTTAGGGTACTATTCAAGAGGTGCCTGTATCCCAGAGAGGGGAAAGGGTTTTGTTCAAGAATGTTTTTTCTAGTGCCCAGAAAAGAGGGTGCTTGGAGACCTGTTCTAGACCTCTCTCATGTAAACCACTTTCTGAAGTTGCCTTCCTTTTGGATGTTGTCCCTTTTTCCTCTCTTGCTTCCTCAGGCCTTTTTGGTGTTTCTGGATCTTAAGGTTGCTTATGTCCATATTCTGTTCCATCCTTTTTTTTCAGGAGATTTTTGTTTCTCTCTGCTTCCTGGCGTTTTCAGTTCTGTGCTTTGCCCTTTCTACTGCCCCAAGTGTATTCACCAAATTGCCTTGCTGCTGTGATTGCTTTTTGCAGGCTTCAAGGGATCCAAATCTTTTTCTTATTTGGATGACCTACTGAGTCGGGCATCCTCCCCAGAGGCCCTTTTGCAAAATAATTTTCACCATTTCTCTTCTTCAGAGCCTGGAGTGCATGATTAACTTCAAAAAGTCTTCCCTGACTCCTTCTCAGGATTGTATCTTTCTGGATTGCAGGATTCAGACAGTGTCAATGTTGGCATTGCTGCCTCCCCCAAAGGCCTTAACTCTCATTTCTTTATTTCAAACTCTTCTTCCTCTGGTCTCCTATTTCAGCCAGGGAGTTTCTGAGAGGTGTGGGGTTCATGGCTTCCACCATTCCGATGGTCCCTCTGGCCAAACTACACATGAGGAAGTTCCAGTGGATTCTGAAGTCTGTGTGGCTTAAGCATGAGCACCATCTAGACTTTACAGTTCATCTTCTCCTGTGTCTCAAGAAAGAACTTTGTGGTGGATTCCGCAGTTGTCTCTGAATTTAGGGCTTCATTTTCAACATCTTTTTTTTCTGCTCCGTATCTGTTCACAGACTCTTCAGATATGGGATGGGGAGCATTGTTTTGCTCCTTGATGGTTCAGGGAGTGTGGTCACCTTGTCAGCAGATGGAGCACATCAATATCAAAGAGATAAGGGCTCATGCTGGCTTTTCAGGCCTTTCATCCTCTCTTCTCTCTCTGGCCTCGCAAGGTATTTACAGAAAATACCACAGTTGCATGATATATCAACAAATGGGAAGGGGTACAAGATCTTGCCATCTTTGTCGGCTGGCACTTCTAGTATGGGATCTGGCTATCAAGTGACTCTTCAGGCAGTTTATATTCTTTCAGATCAGAACATTGTGGCAGACAATCTGAGCAGGTCCTTCACTCAGTCCCATGAATGGATCCTTCACAGGGATGTGTTTCTGGCCATTGTTCACCAGTGAGGTACTCCTCAAGTAGATGTCTTTGTCTCCCCTCTGAGCAGACAACTTCCTCTGTTTTCTGCCCGAGTCCAAGGTCCTCTGGTATGAAGGTGGATGCCTTCTCATTTTCCTGGAAGGGGATGATTCTTTATGCATTCCCTCCCCTCCTCTCATTCTGAGAGTCCTGTTCCAGATTCAATAGGATGCTCCCAAAGTCTTGTTAGTAACTCCCTTTTGGTCGCGACAGCATTGGTTCCCTCTACTTCTGCATCTAGCCAGGGGCAATCGTCACACGTTACCTCACAGGGTTGATCTCCTCACACAAGGCAAGGGGTCTCTCATCCATTCCCACCTGTCCACGCTGCAACTGACACTGTGGTTGATAGGGTTTTGATCCCTTAGACACTTTTTTTTTTTTTTTCCTGAGGATGTACTGCAGGTCCTGCAGGAGGCCAGGAAACCTTCTTCATTCGGCTTTTCCCGGTTAGGGGTCGCCACAGCGGATCACCTGTCTGCTCATGATTGGCAGTGGAGTCAGTGGAGTTTTACTGTCTCAAGTTGCCAGTCCGGCACACGAACACACACGCACACATTCATGCCTAGGGCCAATTTAGAGTGTCCAGTCCACCTACAGCATGTCTTTGGGAGGAAACCGGAGTACCCGGAGGAAACACACGACCACAGGGAGGACATGCAGACTCCGCACAGAAGGCACCCCAGCCGAGAATCGAACCAGAGAACTGCTTGCTGTGAGGCGGCAACCCTAACCGCTGCACCACCGTGGCCTCCAAGCTACTACCAGGAAATCCTACTTGTCTAAATGGAAGAAGTTTTCTATTTGGTGTCTTTTTCTTGTGACCTGGACCCACTTTCTGTGGATGTTCCTTTGGCTCTCTCTTATTTGTGTGAGTTGCTCATTGCTAGTTTGTCCTATTCTTCTTGTATTAAGGCCCACTTTATCAGCTCTTTCTGTTTGTCTGCCTTTAACTCTCCTGCTAGCTTCTAGATTTGAGGCTAAGCAGTTTCTTGACGTCATTGATATTAGACCTCCCAGGAAGCCTGTTCCTCCTCCCTGGGATCTTAATTTCGTTCTTGAAAAATTGACTTGGGCTCCTTTTGAGCCTGCTGTTTCATCCTCCTTACAGCATTGTTCTTGGATCACAGTTCTTTTGTTAGCTCTTACTTCTACCAGACAGGTGTCTGAGTTGCAAGCCCTTATGGCTTGTCTACTTTTTTGATATTTCTTGGGGACAGAGTGGCATTGCATACTAATCCTTCTTTCATGCCCAAGGTGGTTAATGAGTTGTCACTTAATCAGTCTATTACTTTGCCTACTTTTTCCCCTTTCCGCAATCTGACAGTGAGAGGGTACTGTATATCTTAGATGTGCATAGACAGCTCAAATTTTATTTGGATAAAACTAAAGATATCAGAAAATCTGACCACTTCCAAGCAAACTGTTTCCATTTGGATTTTAAAGGTTATTTCCTTTTGTTACACTTTTTCATGGTGCGAACCTTCCGTGTTCTGTAAAAGCTAATTTTACTAGAGCTGTGGCGTCTTCTGGTGCTTTTTTCAAAGGCTTGGACACAAATTCTCTTTTTGAAGCTGCTACCCAGACAGCTGGTTTTGTTGATGCCATTCTTCATGGCTTCTTAGAGAGCTGTGCTGCTGCTTCCTCCTCCCATGTTTCTTCTCGAGCTTTTGCACTCTCCCATGTGTAATGAATACTGCAGCTGTGAATGTAAGGACATAGTACAGTTGGTAAAATCTTACCATAACAGTAGATGTCCTTGCCTTCACCACTGCCGTATTCACTCCCTCTCTCCACCCCCTTGTCTTTTTTCCTTCCTGGTGTGCAGGTTTTCCTTGGACTGCTGTTCCTACTGGGGCAATCAGTTCTGAAGATGGTACACCTGAATGTCACCTTTATGCCTTGCGCTACGCAAGGATTGTATAGGTGACATTCATCGTACCTTAAAGCAGCAGTAGACTTTGGTAAACTGGCCGGACGGTGGGCTTCACAGCAGGGAATCTCCATGTGTAACGAATACTGTAGCGGTGAAGGCATATGCATCTACTGTTAAGGTAAGATTTTACACAACTGTACTTTTTGTAGGATCACAATTGTAGCACAGAAACATGGGATAACAATTGTAGCACAGAAACATGGGATTAAACAAAAGCTTTCAATACAGTATGTGAAAATAATTCAAATCCTGCAATATTGTGCTGAGCTAACCTTGATATACATTGGATATGAAAGTTTGGTCGGAATGTTGTAGCTTTGAATGGTTTGTTTTCTACCCCACCCCCTTGCTTTCCCATCTCCCACTTGATCTCAAGCCTACTTCTGTTCTCCTCAGTTGAAAATGTCCTTTCAGTCTTAAGTCAGTATGTTACTCCTTTTGTTCTACTCTTAGTATATAACAATCTGCAGGAGGCTCCCTGGTTCCTCTGGGACTTGCTTTATAGTGCAGTGATGCATGAGGAATGAGAGGATTTTAAGCACTTGGCATAGAAAGCCTTCATGTGCCTGGCTATTAATCAAGGTCCCTAGCTGTGGGAGTAGCTTGTGCAGTGCTATCTTGATGATGTACCCCGACCCCTTTAGTTAGGTGGGCCACCTGAAAGGTTTCTGGTCTTCACCAGAGATCGCATAGACATCAGTGTCCTACAGAATCTCCTACATGTTAGAAGAGCTGGTCAACTTCTACTTCATCTTGCAAAATCTACCAACAAACTGATCATAGTCCCAAGCATTGGCTGCTGACAGACACCTTGCTCATTTGTTATCAGGGCTAGCTAATCTTGCAGGATTATTTTGTTCTGATTGGACAGTGGTCACACAGGTCATTTGAACTGACTATAATGGTGATATATGTTTGAAAGATATTGCAATAATATCTGGTAGGGAATTGATATTTGATATGGGAGCGCATTTGATAAGGAGCTTCAACACATGCCAGAGGGGGAAAAGCCAAAAATGTAGATGTAGGAGAGTTAATGAATATCAAACTTAATTTTTCTTCTTTTTAAACTTTTGGCTTGCAAGGGGCAAGCTGACCACAGCCCTTGAACTTGCATATACTAAGCCCTGACCCATAGTAGCCACACAGCAAGAGCATTACATAAAACGTAACCATTCACTTTTAGAATTTTTTAACTGAGCAGCAGATTTATAACGGAGAAGTCTGCTAAGTTCAGCACAGGTGGCAGAATGATCTTTACAGTATTTTGTTTAGGGCAGGACTGTTGAAATAAGCAGCATTGTATAAATTTCAGTAGAAATGCAGCAGAGTTTGGCGATTTTTAGACTTTTTGTTTAGAAAGCATTGAAGTCCTTAGACTTGGACACATGGATTACTGTCAGTTGTTTAGTGCAAGGCTACTTAAGTAGTCTGCTGTCCACAGTGTTCAGTTACAGATACAGGTGATAGGTGGTCAAATGCAAGTCTACTACTTCAAAACGAATGTTTTGTAGCTAAATAACTACACCTTGCTCATTGCAGGGCTTCTCAAATAAGCTGTCGTTCACACTGTGTTTAAACACAGATGCAGATCTATAGTCATGACAAAAGTTTGTTTTAGGAATGGGTTTCAAGTCCTTGGGCATTGCCATGCTGGTCACTGCACTTTCTTCGTTCAGTACAGGATTACTTAAGCTACAGTCCACATTGTGTATTTAAATGTAGACTCTGTCTCAGAAGCTGAAGTTTATGGGGGTGTCTAGAGTCCTAAGGCTTAGTCACATGGTGCTATGTATAGTACTGTGCAGTATTTCCTTACATTGTCTTAGAGACAAAATAAAATAAAGACGTGTTGCTTATTTTTAAATGTACAATGCAGTTTAAGCATAATGCATGTAAAGAAATGTGCTCCCATTGCAAAACATTTTAGCTTAATCTGAACAGCCAGTTCAATTTCACAGTTCATTGTTGGAGTTCATCAATATATCTCAGTTTGCAGAATGTCCAAGTTTTGTCATGATTCTCTACTACAGCAATACATGCTCTGTAAGCAGTGGAAGCCATATGTGTAATTAATGGGATGCTGTATTTTATTTATTAATTTGCTAAAATTTTGAGTGAACTGTTCTGTAGTGAACCTTTTGCAGACATAACTTTGGAAATGGAGATGAGTAAATGTCACATAATGCACATTTTAAAGTAGACAGTCGGAACAAGCATGTTTTGAAGTGATTGGTGAAAGCCAGAGAATCTTGGAGAAAATGTACAGGCACAGAGATGCCTCCATTCATAGTAACTGGAGGTAAGGATAGAACCACAGACACTGTAGCTGTGAGGCAGAATCCTGAACCACTCCTTGAGCAACATTTTTAAACTAAGGGTTTTTATAGGTTCATAACATTTAGTATTACAGTTGTGCAGAGAGTACATGGGGAATGTCCTTGCATTCCCTGCTGCAGTATTCTTAACTATATGGGATTCCCTGCCGCTGAAGCCCGATATCCAGCAGGTGTTCCAAAGACTTCTGAATTTAAAAGGTATGCTGAATGTCACCATACACTGCCTGCATAACATGGGGCATAAAGGTGACATTCAGGCCTACCAAAACAGAACTTTGTTGCTGCCAGTCTGAACGTGTCTTTTACAACATCATTCTGTTTATGGTGGTGGTGCTGCGGTAGCGTTGTCGTCTCACAGTAAGACGCTGACCGGTTCGACTCTCAGAGCGTCATCTGCGTGGAGACATGCGTGAATGGGCGTACCTTCGTTGAAGGTTGTGCGTTAGGGCTGGCAACTCAGCATGTAAAAATCAACTGCCAATCATTAGCGGACTGGAGTTCCGCTGTGGCGACCTCTAACCGGGAAAAGCCGAAAGACACAACAACAACTTCTTTCTGTTTACCTACATCCATTTTCGGCCAGTTGAATGCATTTAGGTTCTCCAGTGACTTCCTATGCCTGTTTGCTGTTTTTAAGTGCCCCATTGGGACATTTTCTCTTGTTTTTTTTTTTTTTTTTGTGTTCCTTGGGGTTAATGTCATCTAGAAAGGGCAAATGCCAGTGTGGGAGACGGATTCCCCATAGAGACCACCACGTCAAGTGTATTTTTTGCTTGAGTGTTTCTCATGACCATACGTCTTGTTCTATTTGTCAAGCGTTTGTTCCAAAAACCCTTCACAGTAGACTTTCTTCCCTTTCCTTGTATCTTGAGATTCAAAGTCTTAAGCTGCTCGTTAAAGATACAATGGAGGAATCTTCCACCCCAAGGGTCAGCCATTGGGGAAGAAGTAAAAAGTACAATCAGAATCTTCCAGCCTCTGCCAGGTGTTTCTCCTGAGATTGTTGCTAACCCAGAGACTTGCCCAGCTGTGGTGTAGGATTTCTCTGACACGACCATGTTGGAGGCCAGTGAGGATCCAGCTTTGATCCATAGACTTTGCGGGCATCCATCTTGACGTTCAGAGGGAACCATAGTTGATTTTTCTTTTTTTTTCTTTTTCCTTAGGGGCCTAGGGAAGTTTTTAGTTGGGGAAGAAGTTCTTGCTATGGTTCTTGACTGTCGTTCTCGATCTGACCCTTCTCAGGATGTTTCCTTAAAAAAAGAAACAAAAGTAAACTTTTTTTTTTTTTTCTGTTCCTAGGGATTCGCCTAATGAGTGGCAGGCATTTTTCTGTTCCTAGGGATTCACAAAATGAGTGGCAGGCTTTTACTTGGGGGTTATTTTCTGCCTTAATGTCTTTAAAGCCTCCTCATGGGGTTTCAGTTCCTGCTCCTCATTGGTCCTCTACTCCTCTTAAAAGGCCTAGAGACCAGGATTCTTGTTGTTCTACTCAAATTCCTTCTCCTTTGGACTGTGGGTCAGAAGAGGAGGAACCTACTAGTCCTGATGTTCCTTTGGAGACTGTCTCTAGGATGATGGATTTTGTTTTTTTTTTTTTTTTTTTTATAAGTGGGATTGTTCTCTGGTCTCCGATATCCATAAGAGGTACTATGATTTGTCGCAGTTGGACTCTCCTAAACCTGTGAATATTCCTGCTGTCTTGGTTGCTTTACTGGATGCTTTTTCCAATGCCTCTCAGGCACTTGATTCTCTTTTCCCTGCTCCCAAGAAGCCTGTTAGGTTTTATAGGATTGATCTTTTTATATAAATGTCCTGCTGCTGACCCCTCGGTGGTGTCCATAGCCTCTGATAAGCTATCTCACTTGCTTCCTTTTGCCCAAGTTATTACCTTCTGACAAGGAAATCGGAACTGTGGACAGGGAGGGCAAAAAGATTTATACTTCTGCTACCTTGGCTTTTAGGGCTATTAATTATCAGACCCATATGTCTAGGTATGCGTTGGCTCTTCTTTCTCAAGCCTGTCAACCTATTTCTGATTTTCCAGACTCTGACGGTAAAACTTCTGTTCTTTTTCTTGATATGGATTTCCTCTCCGGTTGTTGTTCATTCTGTGAAAATGAAGTTTAAGATGTGGTAGATTCTTCTTCTAGGGCTGCTATTTTTGGCTCAGTTATGTAGAGGTTTTCTTGGCTTAGGCTTCAACCTCTACCTGATATTAAAAGTTAAGTTGATGGATGCTCCCCTGGATTCTACACTTTTTTTTGTTTGGGGAAGCTGCTGCTGGCTTAAGTCTGTTTAGGATAAGGGTGAGGCCTTGTGGGAGGTTAAACGTGTGATGTTGTGTAGTCCAATTTCACCTTCATTTTTACATATAGGTTCGGAGTCTATGTTTGGCTCCGAGTCGGCCGATTTTACAAGCTCGAAGACTTCTGGTTGGCTCATGGCTAAGCAGGTATCCCATAGTGCACCAGTACAAACCCCAGAGCTCGTTTGCCACATAGACGAGTTAGCCAGAGTCAAGAGAAGCACAACCTAAGTGTCAAAATTTTTCTATTTAAATTTTGTATCACAGTTATTACTGTGTTGTAAGGTGGTGATATCCTAGGCAGTAATGTTTGCCCTTTTTGGTGCATTCTTAGCTTAAACTTGTTGTTAGTCCGATATCCTGTGTGCCAGTTTAGAGTTCTTTGTAGGCGCCATTGTGCTTTTTTCCTTATTAGTAGTTTGTGGCGGTTTTCCGCTGCTAGTTAACAGGGGCTCCTGTTATTCTGTTGTTTTTTGTCTAGACCGTTATTGGCAGCTTAGTTTCCTTAATCTGAGATTGTATTTTTGTCAGGGATACGCTGGTTATTTGTTAAGGGTTGGAGTTCCTCCCTTAGTTATTTTCTTCAAATTTTTACCACATACAGTTATATACAGTTTTCTGGTCTGTTTAAATTAGAAGACCTAATTTTCTGTTCCACCAGGCTAGGCCCGTTTAAGTTAGAGGACTTGGTCCGTGTGGTACTTCCTTCTGTAGGGCTAGGCCCGTTTTAGTTAAAGGACCTAGTCCTCTCACCTCCTTCTTCTTACTTTCGTGTGTGTGTGTGTGTGTGTGTGTGTGTGTGTGTGTGTGTGAAATCTCTAAAGAGAGTAAGGAGCACAAACCTTCGGGTTTTAAGAAGTGCATGAAATGCTCCCAAAAGATGTCTTCAACGGATGGCCACAGTAGCTGTGCCTACTGTTTAGGGGCCATCCATCTGCAGGAATCGTGCTTGTTCTGCCATGCTTTCTCTCCTAGGGTGTTACAGGAGAGAAAGAACAAGCTTATACTCAAGGGTCTACCAAAACCATCTTTTGAGGAAGTTCTGTCCAGTTCTTCAGCTTCCTATAAGTCTGGCAAACCTAAGTCTCCAAAAAGGCCTTCTCCGGCTGGTGTCTCGGAGCCACCTTCTAAACAGTCAAAATCTGCCTCCTCTACTCCACTGCCTTCGGAGCCGAAGGAGAGCACCATTGTGTTGTCAGAGTCGGTTCCAAGTGTTTCAGAGCTGACCTCTGAACCGATAATCTGCTACTCAGAGCCGTCTGTGGATTCCCTACCAGTTTCCGTGTTACTGAAGTCTTCAGTGGCCCCCTAGATCAAGATTCCCTACTATGTCTTCCAGATCTTCCAGGAGCCTTTCAGAAGAAGATGTGGAGAGGGTAGTGTTGAAACTCCTGAAGTCGTCTGCCTTACCAAAATTATTGTTGGCTCTGACCCAGTCGGCTCCGGAGCCACTCAATCCAGATTTGCCCTTGTCTGCTATTCCTCCTCCGAGCATTGTTGGCCCTTCGGAGCCGGAGTGCTTGGTGCCACCGGCGGTACTATCTGTTCCAGCTTCCTTTGTCACTGCTTTGGGCTCTGACACCTCTGTGCCATCCGTCATGTCCATAGGGCCGAAGCTCTCCTGTCGGCACCAACAAGGGAGGGTTGGAATCTGATATTCGGTTCCGAGCTTTCCTCTCAGTGCGTCGGCCAGGGTGAGCTTGGACCCTGCATCTGTCTCGGAGCTGATGGCTCTGGCTCCGATGTCAACCTTTGTCTCTTCGGAGCCTGGGAGGTCTTCAGAGCTGGAGAGGTCGGTGTTTGAGATGATGAGTGTGCTGTCTCATTCTCCAGCCCCTACCAGTGGTACCAACACTCTTCCCCAGAGAGCACCCACTTCGGTCTCAGCCCCTACTCTCTCCGGAGACAGCAGAGACCCTCAGCCTCAGGAGCCATCGGATGGTGGCCCTCATTCTTACGAGGCCTCCCCGGAATGTCCTATCGAGGAGCCTCCCCAGAAGAGGCTGTGTAAGAGGAAGCATGTTGACTCCCAGGATGAGTCGTTGACATCGGACACTGACCTCAAGGAGTCTGAAGGGTCCCCCAGGTCATCTTCTGATGATGTCTCCTTCGTGGATATCTTGGAGATTCCTGAGTAGCTGTGTGATTGGCCCACTGTCAACCCTTCTGATGAGGAGTCTGTGTACCTGAAGGCTTTCGGGTCTCAACCTTCTGCCTCTTGGGTATCTCCACTTTTGATGAACTGATGGATCTAGTTAGTCGAAAGGTGTGGGATACTCCTGATGCCATGGAGCCAGTCCCCAGGAGACCTAATAAGTTTCTGTCTGCCCCTCCTGGTAAAGAGTTTTTGTCTAAGGGCGTTCCCGTAGATGCCATGGTGGTGGTGGTGGCGGCGGCCACAAAGAAGGAGCTGGCTGAGACTTCTTCCTCTGTTCATCCGCCAAATAAGGATTCTCGACAGATGGACAGATTTGGGAAGCATATCTTTAGTTCAGCGGCATTTACCCTTTGATCGTTGAACTATCTCACTCACTTCACTAGATTACAGAGGGATCTCCTCAAGGAGTTAGGAGATTCTATACAAGGTGTGTGTACTGAAGGCGTCCCTGACAAGATCTGTGCTCAGTTGTTCATCTTAAATTCTATAGTTAACTTCTCCATGCGGCTTATGGAGCGAGTAGAGCAGCGGGTTCAGGTGTTGCCCTGAGGCATCACTCCTGGATGCGCTTGTGTAATTTTGCCGAACTGTTCAAGTCTACTTTCACCAACGCTCCATTTGATGGTTCTAAATTTGTTTCCTTCTTGCTCACACCGAGTGAGTGTGTCCTTCACCTTAGAAGCAAAGACGCTTTCTGCCATGGGAGTACGTTTTACTGTTCCCTCTCGACCATACCCCAAAGGTCAAAGTTGCGGTAAAATGTGGTTCAAAAAGCCCCAGCGGGTCTTTCCGGACACACGGGGTGAACCCTCCTTCAGAGGCAGAGGAGGAGGAAATGGGAGACGTCGCCCTAGAGGCAGGGGCGGTCTGCAATACCAGCAAGGCCGTAATTCCTTTCAGGGACAGCCTTATCAGCGCTCCTGATGTGAGGCCCGACTGTTTCTCTGGGGCCGGTCTGGGGTCGCATTTCTTTGTACCCACTTGTCTTGAGTGATATTTAGCCAGGCTTCTGGATACAAAGAGTTGTTACCAGAGGCTATATCATACCCTTTTCCCTTCCACCGTTTGTTCCCAAGAAGATCCCAGATGTACCACCCAATCACAGGGTTCAGGCAACTGTGGAAATCAACAAGTTGCTTTTAAAAAGGGTATTCCAGTCTGTCCCAGCAGACCATATAGGATCCGGAACTTACTCCATGTTCTTTTTAGTACCTAAACAAACCAGAGATTGGAGGCCAATATTGGTCCTCAGCAGGTTAAACGAATCCGTGAAGGACAAATTTCAGATGGTAACTCTGCAGTCGACACTCCCGTCGTTAGGGAAAGACTATTGGATGTGCTGTCTAGATCTCCAAGACTCCTACTACCATATAAAAATGGACAAGGCATCCAGGAGCCATCTACTCTTCCGGCTGGGAGCCAGTCATGATCAGTTTCGTGCTCTGCCCTTTGGTCTCACCACAGCCCACAGGGTGTTCACCAAATGCATGGCAGTAGTGACACCTCACCTGAGACGTCAGGGATTCCAGGGGTTTCCATATTTGGACAACTGGCTCCTGACCACCCCCATCAGGCATCTACTCCTCCAAAACAGAGGCGCCACTATTCAGTTTTGTGATCAGTTGGGGATCTGCATAAATTTTTAAAAATCTGCATTATTGCCCTCTCAATCTGTGATTTTTATAGGTGCAGAGGTAGGCACAGTGAACATGGCAGCTCGTCTCCCCACTGACAGGGCACAAAACGTAATCTCAAATTCAACGTCTTCTCCCATTGCGGAAGGTCAAAGCAAAGTGGGATGTTCATCATGTTACACTGCTGCAGTCATTACACTTGGGTTATCCCACCGTCAGGTGGTTCCCCAGTCGGCCTGAGTTCCAAAGTCTTGGTCCGGCGTCTGTTGCTGTCGCCTCCTCCCTGACGTCAGTGCGACAGGGGTATATAAGATGCAGCCGACGCCATTTTCTTCAGTCTTTCTTGCTGCGCGGTGCCCGAAGCAAAAGCAGTTAGCAAGTGCTGGTCGGCTGTCTCCTGAGATTTTCATTCCGAATCCAGAACCAAAGTCTTCTACAAAGCTAAGTACCCCGTTGGGGAAACTTTTTCTTGCCTCAGACTGATGTCAGTAAAAGTAGTAACTGTATTTCTTGTGGGAAGCAAATACCTCATAAGGATTTCCATTCCTATTGTATCCCATGCTTAGGCCCAGACCACAACGTCACTGGTTGTTGGTTTTGTGCTAGGTTTAACAAGCGCACTATTAAACATTGGTTTGATTTTTGCCCAACATTATTTTGGTAGAAAATTCAATTATACCATGCCGTCGGAACTTCCGACGACCGGAATACACAAAAAGCACAAAGACAAGGATAGGCATCAGAGGCCCAAAACTGACGACAAAGCCTCTTCTCCGGTTTTCAGCGAGGCGCTTTCGCAGCTCCTGACGACCGCTTCTGTAGAACCACAGGCCGCCTCTGACTCCCACGTGGAGATGGCTGGGCCTTCGGACGCACAAGTTATTCAGCCTACCGAGACTAACCTTTCAGAAGGATCCAGAGTAGCTGAGCAACCCATAGCTTCAGAGGGTGTCTTCAGACCTACTCAGTTAAGCATTAAACCCTCAGCTAAGTCTAAGCCTCCTTTAAAATCAAAGAAACAAATACAACATTCTCCAGGGCAAGCTTCCATGCCTAAGAAACAAATACTCAAAATGGCCGAAGACCTAATCACTCTGATCAGGGGGTCACAACCCCTCCTGATAAAAGGCCTAGACAGGATGCAGACTATGACTCATCCGACCAGGTGTCCATATGTTCTGATTCATCCTCAGACCTAGGATACTCTTTACCCCCTTATGAGGATTCTGATGCTGAGGAATCAATTCCATCAGCCTCACCACCTGAGGACTACTCCTTTGGGGAAACCCTACATGTCATGAGGGAGCATTTCCACTGGGAAGGCCAGGATTACTCAGAATCCAAGAAAAGGCTCAGAGACTTCAACACAGACCCCTTGCTATTCCGCCAGTGTTAGATATTGTGGATGATGTGTATACTGAATCCAGCTTGCATCCTGATTCCTTACCTCCAGCCCCTGTTAAACCTGACAGATACTACAGAGTCCCTGACTCACATAAATTTCTGTATAAAAGCCCTGTAACTGACCCTGAAACTATTTCTCAGGGACCCAAAGGAGTTAAGGCCTCATCAGCCAAGAATCCAGTTCCCTCTGACAGAGATTCCAGAGCATTAGACAGATGGGGAAAGAAAGTATATACGCGTGCAACTTTAGCAATGCGAGCCTTAAATTGCCAGTTTCACATGCTAAAATATCAGCAATTTTTACTGTCTCAGTTAAAACAAAAAATGCTTCCAGAATCAGATCCTCCTAATTTTAAAGAAATGCAGGATTTATTGCATGCAACTGAACAAGTGGGAAAGCATACTTTGCAATGTGGTTTTGATTCTCTAGATGCCTCCTGCAGAGCAGCAGTTACAGGCTCTGTCATTAGAAGACATGCCTGGTTAAAAGAACATACATTACCAGATCATGTTAAAGCAAAATTATTGGATGCACCTTTGCAGTCGAATGTGTTATTTGGAGTTAAGGCAGAAGAGGTATTAAAGAAAATGGAGGATAAGGCAAAATCTGTGCAAACGGTGAAGGATTTCTTACAGGTTCGGCCTCCTAGATTTAGCAGAAACTGGCCAACTAAGAATTGGTCCTTTCCAATTACAGGCAGACCTCAAAGGGGAAGATAGAGACGTCCAAGAGGTAGAGGTCAAACACAAGGTCATTACAGGCCTCGACAATGGGTTGCATCAGGTCAGAAAGAAGGGGAGGACGGGCCCCAATCATATAAAAAGCAGCTCCAATGACTTCCCACTACAGCTGCCAAACAAATCCCTCTTGGCAGCCCCCTTGGGAGGAAAACTGGCACTCTTCAACCACCATTGGCAAATGATCACCAAAGACAAATGGGTTCTCAACATTGTATTTCAAGGTTACAGGTTCCACTTCCACACTCTGCCAAGGTTAAAAGGAATGCCAAATCTGCCACCAAATCAATGGGCAGAGGCTCAAAAACAAATTACAGCACTCATGGATATGAGAGCTATTCAACAGGTACCATCACAGGAGCAAGGACAAGGATTTTACTCAAGACTCTTTCTGGTACCCAGAAAGGACAAAGCCTGGAGGCCCATTCTAGATCTTTCATCTCTAAACACGTACCTGGATGTTCCAAAATTCAAAATGTTGACACTACAGCAGCTTCTTCCCATGCTGGGCAAGAAAGCTTGGCTTGTGACTTTGGACCTCAAGGAGGCATACCTGCATGTCCCTATCAGACAAAACTGCAGAAGACCTCTCAGATTCACAGCTGGTTCAATGCACTGCCCTTTGGCTTATCTACTGTGCACAAAGTGCCTGGCACCAGTAATTACATTTTGCAGACGGGAATTCAAATTTATCCGTACCTGGATGACTGCCTGATTCAAGCAGAGAGCAAGGACATTCTTCTAAAGCATCTGGCGTTTGTAAAAAAAGTAAGTTGCCTGGGGTACACAGTAAACGAAAATAAATCAAAACTAGTGCCCTCACAAGAGATTATATTCCTGGGTGCCAGCTTGAACACAGCAGCCCAGATGGCTTATCTCACACCAGACAAGCAAGGACAACTGACTCAGTAATTTCAATTGATGGCAACAAAGACCCAAGTCCCTGCAATAAAAATTCTGCAGGCCTTGGGTTGCATGGCATCCTGCATACTACTAATTCCATATGCCAGACTGCATATTAGGAAACTACAATGGTACCTAAAGAATGTATGGTCTTAACACCATCAAAAGTTTGGAAACAGTTATACCACTAATCCCTTGCCTTCAACAGGAGTTTCAGTGGTGGGCTCAAGCTTGTCACCTCAACAAGGGACAGCCTTTTACACAACCCACAGCCAGGCAAACACTGACAACAGATGCATCGGATTACGCCTGGGGAGCACACATGGCAGGCAAATGTATTCAGGGCACGTGGCCTGCAGAGCAAAGGCATCTTTACATCAATCAAAAAGAGATGCTAGTTGTACAAAATGCCCTTATAGCTTTCAAGGACCTGCTGCATCCAGGACAACTACTGCTAAAGACAGACAACACCACAGTTATGTGGTACATAAACAAGCAAGGGGGCACTCACTCATACCCCCTATGCAGACAAGCTATGACCTTGTGGAACACAGCTATAAACCTTCAAGTTCATCTGCAAGCACGATTTCTGCCAGAAGAGAAAAACACACTGGCAGACGACTTGAGCAGAAACATCATGGATCCACACGAATGGGAATTGAATCCACAAATATTCAGAATAACACAGAAATGGTGGAGCCCGGACATAGATCTGTTTGCATCCCCAATAAACTGCCAGCTACAAAAATTCTGCACAAGGAGTTACCGTCCACAAGCATGGAAAGTGGATGCCCTCTCATTCAGCTGGGAGAACCTACAAGTATACGCTTTCCCACAACTACCTCCCCTGCCAAAGGTACTCATAAAAGCCAGGCAAGAAGAGCCAAAGATGATCCTGTTTGCACCAGACTGGCCACGCCAGCACTGGTACCCAATCTTAAAGAGCTTAGCACAAGAACCACCCTGGATTTTGCCTCAAATCCCACATCTGCTGACTCAGCACAACAATCAAATACTACACAGCCAGCTAAAGACCTTAAACCTAGCTGCAGGAAGATTCCTTAGTCAAGCAAGCAATGCCTCGCTCCAAGGCTGTTATGGATGTCATTCTGGAGGTCAGAAGGCCTAGTACCAGGAAAGCCTATTTGGATAAATGGAAGAGATTCTGTGCCTGGAACCAAGCTCACAGCCTTGACCCTCTTGTCCCAAACATTCCTCAGATACTACAATACTTAACTGAGATGCTGGACAAAGGCCTCTCCTTCTCATCCATCAAGATCCACGCCTCTGCCGTCTGCTCATTACAACACGGATCCACCAATTTTCTCTAATCCTCTGTTAACAATACCTCAGAGGGGCTAAAAACATAAGACCGCCCCGTACAGCACCTACTCCAACTTGGGACCTCAACTTTGTTTTGGAAAAACTAACTTTACCTCCTTTTGAGCCAGCTAACACAGCAGAATTAAAATATATCTCTTGGAAAACTGCTCTGCTCCTGGCAATAACAGCAGCACGAAGAGTTTCAGAATTACAGGCACTAATGGCAGTGGAACCTTTCCTCATTTTCCACCAGGACAGGTTGTCTTTAAAAACTAATCCTACGTTTATGCCAAAGATGGTATCCAGTGTGGCTCTAAACTAAACTATGCACCTGCCAACTTTTTATCCTAAACCACAGAAGAAAGGGGAGAGACTACTGCACTCTTTGGACATTCACAGGCAGTTACGCTTCTACTTGGACAAAACCAAAGCTTTCAGAAAATCTGAGCAATTATTGGTAGCATATGCTGCAGGAGCACAGAGAAAAGCCATTTCAAAACAGACTATCTCAAAATGGTTAGGACATTGTATACGTTTCTGCTACACATACCATGGAAAACCTGTACCTAGCAGCATTAGATCTCACTCCACCAGGTCAACAGCCACTTCAGCTGCCTACCTCAGGGGAGTACCTGCCAAGGATATTTTGGAAGCAGCAACTTGGAGTACTGTCCATACCTTCACCAAGCATTACCATCTGCCTCTATACTCTAAATCCAGAGCTGGCTTTGCCACTGCAGTGCTACAGGGCCTTATAGCCACCCCTAATGCCTTGTAGAACAAGCCACCCTACCTCAGCTTTGGGATTCTACCCAAGTGTAATGACTGCAGCAGTGTAACACGATGAACATAGTACAGTTTTGTGCCTACCATAAATGTAGATGTTACAGTGTATACACTGCTGCAGTCCAGGTTACCCTCCCTCCTTCCCCTCTTACTGGCTGGTACGTACCTATGTCTTCTACCCTTACTACCTATGGGGAGTATTTGCTGGTAGCTGTAAGTTGGTTTTTGCTTTTCTTGTGCATGTTTTATTAGCAATTGGAATTGCCTACCTATTTAGAGGCACCTGACATCTGGGGCACGAAAAACTGAAGAAAATGGTGTCGGCTGCATCTTGTATACCCCTGTCGCACTGACGTCGGGGAGGAGGCGACAGCCACCGACGCTGGACCAAGACTTTGGAACTCAGGCCGACTGGGGAACCGCCTGACAGCAGGATAACCCAAGTGTAATGACTGCAGCAGTGTATACACTCGAACATCTATATTTATGGTAGGTACAAAACTGTACTTTTTTCAGCTCCTCGGGACTATGGCTTCCACCATTCTATTAGTACCATTAGCCAGGTTGCACATGAGAATTCTCCACTGGCTTCTGTCTTCCCAGTGGTCCTTCCAATATTTCTTGCTGAGTCATCCTATCCTGCTGGTGGATTCATGCAAGAAGGACCTTCTTTGGTGGATAGCCCCCAACCAGTTGATCACGGGTGCCCCCTTTGTTCCTGCCCAACCCGTTGCCACTGTGACCACGGATGCCTCCCAGATCGGGTTGAGGGGGGATTACCTCTGCAGGACTGTCCAAGGCACATGGCAAGAACACGAGGCTCCCCTGCATATCAATGTTCTGGAGATGAGGGCGGTGCTCCTGGTGTTGCAAGCACTTCTTCCTCTCGGGACTATTGCGATACAATCAGACAGCATGTCGGTAGTTTGATATGTCAGCAAACAGGGCAGTACCAGATCTTACCCACTCTTTCGAGAGTTCATGCGAGTTTGGGAATGGACAGTTTCTTCCTAGCGCTTTCTGGTTGCAACACACATTCCAGGGACGACCAATGTGATAGCCGACAAGTTCAGCCAGGCGATCCTACTGCCTCATGAGTGGTCTCTGAAACAGGAAACAACAGAACAGATTTTCTGCAAATGGGGACAGTCTTGCTGCGACCTCTTTGTCAGCCCAATCAATACCAAATGCAGCAGCTATTTTTCCCTCATTCCCTCTCCGGGACACACACCCAGAGACGCTCTGGCTCATGATTGGCCCATAGGACTTCTGTATGCATTTCCTCCATTTCCAAAGTGATTCAGAAAGCCAGTCGGCTGGGAAGCAAGTTGATCCTCATTGCTCCTTACTGGCCTCGTCAGGTCTGGTTCCCCTTTCTCGAGCCTCTTCTGGACGATCCGTGGATCCTGGACCCATCTCCAGATCTGTTGACTCACATGTCAGGTTCGCTACATCCCTCAATCCACACCCTCAAGTTGACAGCATGGCTGCTCCATTTCCATCCCTTGTCAGGCTTCATGATGTATCATCCTCAGTGTCACATATTCTTATGTCATCCCATAAATCTTCAACTAGGAGGCTGTATGGCAGTAAATGGAAAAATTTTTCTATTTGAGCACAGAAAATTAATGTTGATCCCTACACTGCTTCTATCCCTGTGATTTTGGAATTTCCCTGAGCTTTTTCAACAAGGAGCTGCCACTGCTTCTTGGGATTTAAATTTTGTGTTGTCCAAACTGACATTTTCCCCGTTTGAACCTTCCCACTCATCTTCATTGAAATTTTTGTCTTGGAAGACTTTGTTTTTGGTAGCTATCACGTCAGCTAGACTGGTTTCGGAGCTACAAGCCTTGTCTGTTAAGCCACCTTATTTGATCTTTCACAAAGACAGGGTGTCACTGCATACTAATCCTTCCTTTGTTCCCCTGCTGTCTATAAATCGATCCATAGAACTCCCAGTTTTCTATCACTATAATGCAGCTGAATACCATTTTCATCAGCTGGACGTTCCTAGAAAACTACTTTTTTTATTTACAGCGGACCAAGGAATTCAGGAAATCAGATCAACTATTAATTTCCTTTTCTTACTCCAGATTGGGCTTACCAGTTTCTAAAGTTACACTATCTAACTGGATTTCCACTTGCATAGCCTTTATCTGCAGTTCGGAGGCAGACCTTTACCCTGCAGGATCAAGGTTCATTCTACCAGGTCGCTGTCTACCTCTGCAGCCTTTCAAGCCAGGGTCCCACTTGATAATATTTGTGCAGCAGCTACGTGGGCTACCCCTCACACTTTTTTTTACACATTACAAATTGTATTCAGCTTCCAGGGGCAGAGCATCCTTTTGCTCCACAGTGCTTTGGAGTATTTTCCAGTGAGCCACCCAAGAATAAGGCGCTAGGGACGCTGTCTCATATGTAAAAATGAAGGTGAGATTGGACTACACAACATAAAGAAGTTCTGTACTCCCCATAACGTTCCATGTTGGTAGTCCATCTCACCCTTCATTTTTACCAACCAGCATTCCTGCCCCCATCCTGGAAGATCTGGAGATAATAATAATTTGGTTATCTTTGTCTGGAGACCCTTTTAGTATTGGTTTGTCTGTTATGGATTTTTTCTTCTAATGAGCAGCAAACAAGATTTGGGGTTTGTACTGGTGCACTATGGGTTACCTGCTTAGCCACGAGCCAACCAGAAGTCTTCGAGCTTGTAAATCGGCCAAGTCTGAGCCGAGGATTGGCTCCGAACCCATATGTAAAAAATGAAGGGCGAGATAGACTACCAACATGGAACGTTCTGGTGAGTACATAACTTTTTTGTTTCTCCTGTGCCTAAATTTCAGAGAAACTTCCCAGCTAAGCCTGCCTTTGTTCATAGACAATCCTGTCCTTCTAAAGGTAAGAAAAGTGGCAAATGGGCTCCTCCTGCTAAGGCTACTCAATTTTTGGGGACTCCGAAGCCTTCCTTTCTAGATAAACCAGGTGCTGTGTGACTATCCCTTTTCTAGCCTCATTCCTCTTTCTATTCACCCTTCCCTTTTTCTTCCTGTTTGGCTTCAGATCCCTCAGGATTCTTGGATTCTGTCGATCATTCATCAAGGGTACTTCATGGTGTGGAAATTCTGTCCTCCTTTTATGGGCATTTCTCAGATTCCTCAGGAACATCTTCCCTTTTTACCACCAGCTCTTTTGAGATCACTTGTTTCAGGGTACTATTCAAGAGGTGCCTGTGTCCTGAAGGGAGAAAGGGTTCTACTCCCGACTCTCTGAGCAGGTCCTTAACTCAATCCCATGAATGGATGCCTCACAGAGATGTGTTTATGGACATTATCCACCAGTTGGGAACTTAAGCGGATCTTTTTGCATCCCCTTTGAACAGACAACTTCCTCACTTTTGTGCCAGTCACAGATCCTCTAATATGGAAGGTGGACGCCTTCTCATTCTCTTGAAAAGGGATGTTTATGCATTCCCTCCCCTTCCTTTCATTCCAAAAGTCCTGTTCAAAAGTCAGCAGGATGCTCCCAAAATATTGTTGGTGACCCCCTTTTGGCCACGGAATCACTGATTCCCTCCTCTTACGCATCCCGGGGCAATCATTACAAGTTACCTCACAGGGTGGATCTAGTCACACAAAACAGGGGATCTCTTATCCATCCCTACCTATCCACTCTTAACCTGACATTGAGAGTAATAGGATTTTGATTCCTCATTAATTCCTTTTTTTTCCTGAGGACTTGCTGTGAGTCCTGCGGGAGGCCAGTAAACCTGCGACTAGGAAATCCTACTTATCCAAATGGAAGAAGTTTTCTTTTTGATGTTTCTCTCATAAGCTGGACCCACTTACTGTGGATTCTCATTTGGCTCTTTCTTATTTGTATGAGTTGCTCAATGCTGGTTTGGCCTGTTCTTCTGTTAAGGCCCACCTATTGGCCATCTATGCTTTTCTGCCTTTTTGTCCTCCTTTAGCTGCTAGATTGGAGGTGAAACAATTTCTTAAAGACATCCTTAATTAGACCTCCTAGGAAGCCTGTTTCTCCTCCCTAGGATTTTAATTTTTGTTTTGTCGAAGTTATCTCTGGCTTCTTTTGAACCTGCTGCTTTAGTTTCCTTGCAGCATTGTTTCTGGAGCACTGTTTTTGTTAACACTTGCTTCTGCCAGATGGGTGTCTGAGTTGCAGGCCCTTATAATAAGTCTTGTCTTACTTTTTGATTTCTCATGAGGACAGTGTGTCCTTGCACACTAACCCTTTTACGCAGTAGGTGGTTATTGAGCTATCACTGAATCAGGCTGTTAAAAATCTGATTTAGTTGTTTTTCTTTTCATCCTAGATCTTTGGGACTTGCTGTATCCAAGCAAATTTATTTCCTTTTGTTACACTTTTTCATGGTGTGAGCCCTCCTTTTTCAATTAAGGCCCATTCTACTGAAGCTGTGGCTTCGTCTGGTGCTTTTTTTTTTTTTCTTCAAAGGTTTAGACACTATTTCTGTTCTTGAAGCAGCTACCTTTACCAAGCACTACAAGTTGGATGGTATCTGTAGAGCTAGGACTGGTTTTTCTAGTTCAGTTTTTCATGTTTTTTTTTTTTTTTTTTTTTTTTTTTTTTTTTTAGGGAACTCTTCTGCCCCTTCCTCCTCCCACGTTTCCTCTGAGATTTGGCACTCTTATTGTTAGGAATACTGCAGCAGTGATTGTAAGGACATAGTACAGCTGTGTAAAATATTACCATAACTGCGGATGTCCTTGCCTTCACTGCTGCAGTATTCGCTCCCTCCCTGTATCCCCCCTAGTTCTTTGCCTTCCTGGGTGTACACATTACTACTTGGGTTCCTTGGCCTGGTGTTCTTCCTGTGGCAAACAGTTCCGTTTTATGTATGCTTGAGCATTACCTTTATGCCCTGCATTACGCAGGGAGCATATGGTGACATTCCAGCATACCTTTTAAATTCAGACTGGCTGGACATTTGGCATCAGCTGCAGGGAATCACCTATAGTTAGGAATACTGCAGCAGTGAAGGCAGGGATATTTACCATTTATGGTAAGATTTTTACACAGCTGTACTGTGTTGCTGCAGTAAATGGCCAGAAGGTAACATTTTTGGATTTACTGCCGTTATGATGTTTTAATAGGTTCATAGGTAGGTACTAGGCTATTGGCTCTAGGGCCTATATAAGCCTAGCCAAAAAGGTACCCTGGCTTTTGCCTCCCAAGAAAATTATTTTCCTATGCCCCTGTCGAGCAGAGCCACACAAGTGATCCCCGGGGTGAATTTCCTATTTCCCATCCAGTCATCAAGATTTTTCTTGAAGAGTGCTAGTGAGGAGCTTTGTTTGATATAGATAGGTAGTTTGTCCAGAGTATGGGAAGTCTCTGGGACAGGAATCTATCTCTCCAGCATGTTCTGTTTATTGTTGTGACAAGGTTTAGGTACCTAGAGTGTGTAGCTTGGAGGGGTTGTGATTTTCTTTAAGTGGAGCATGTCCAACAGCTATGGGTTTGACATAGCTTTGTATGTTAGGCAGAGATCGCCTCTGAGTAGGCGATATGCGGCGGAGTAAAGCTGGAGTTTTTTGAGACGGTCTGCATAGGGCATCTGTTTGAGGCTGGTAATTCTCTATGTGAGGTATTTCTGCGGCCTTTACAGTTATTGTAGATGTCTTGTGAGGTACATAACAAAAGGGGCGCTGTATTCTATAATGGGTCTAATGAGTGATGAGTAGAAGGGAACAATGACCTTTTTTTTTTTTTTTTTCCTGGATGAGAACCTTTTGTGATGGTGTGCCACATAGAAGGATTTCATGACTACTGTGGCAATGTGATTTATCAAAGAAGAGACTACTGTCCACCTGTGTCCCAAAGTCTTTTATCACACTTTCGGTGTTAAGTAGACTACCGCCTATGTGGTAGTTCATGGGTACAGAGTTTTTACCAAAGGGGATGACTATGCACTTTTTGGCATTGAGCTTGAGGCCATGGCTTTGACACCAGGCATCTGTCTCAGTGAGGCCCTTTTGTAGGATGTCCACATCATTGGGAGTTTCGATTATGGCTCCTAGTTTGCAGTCATCTGTGAACTTCATTAGCCAAAGACCTTCTGTGTTAGTCTGTACTTCAGAGAAGTAGATTCCAAACAGGAGTAGACCCAGGACTGGACCTTGTGGTGCTCCACTTGTCACTGGTCTGAAGTCAGATTTGGAGTCTGCTACTTTCACAGTGTGGGTTCTTTCAGTGAGCCAGTTAGCAACCCATCTTGTGTCATAGAGATTTATACCTAGTTTAGTGAGTCTATCTATAATTCCAGAGTGGGGGGTGGTGTTGAAAGCCTTGGCGAGATCTAGATTGTCTGTGTGAACCACCTTATCCTCATCTACGGCTTTGGTGACTGCTTCAAAGAAGTCTATCAGGTTTAGGAGACATGATCTGCGTTTTATAAACCCGAACTGGGTGCGGTCCAGAGTTTGGTTATTACCAATGTCATTGTTATAAGTTCCATCATGATACGTTCCATAGCCTTGCAGACCAGGCTTGTCAGGCTAATGGAGCGGTAGTTCCCAGGGTCTGTGGTGGCTCCCCCTTTTGTGGAGTAGGGATGACCGTCGCTGTGCGCCACTCAGTGGGCACAAAGCCTGTGGTAAGGCTATGATTGAACATGGTACTTAGGTTGGGTGCCAGTTTGTTCTGTAGTTCGTGTAGCACGTAGCCTGGGATGTTGTCAGGTCTCATGGATGCTGTGTTCTTGGCTTTGGAGAGTGTGGTTTTTACCTGTGCAGCCATGATTACAGGAACTTTGCATTCTTCCGGTATAGAGATGGGCCCTTTAGGGGGTGAGAGGGGGGTAAAGTTAGCACTGAACCTATCTGTCAGGATGATGACAATATCAGTTCTGTATATTTAGTGCCATTGTGCTGTAACTCAGACCAGGTCTAAGAGTTGCCATTGAGAATCTTGACATAACTGTAGAATGCTTTGTGGTTGTCTTTTTAGAATCCGTGGCGATTTTGGTTTTGTAACTAGCTTTGGAGGATTTTATGAGGGATCTCAGCTTCTTACTGAGGCTGACCATGGAGTTCCTCCAATCATGGGATTTTACTCTTTTGCAACAGTTTTTCTTCTGTTGTAGAGTTTTATAGCAGGGGACCACCAGATTGGCTTCCTTTTTTTGGAGGCTAGCATCTTGGTTCTGTTAGGGATTGCACGATCCATGCACTCGTGTAAATGCTAAGTGCATTGGTGTAGGATTCGACAGTTGTACCTCTGTATTGTCCGTCTGTATGGGTGTCGTGAAGTTTGCCACTTCAGTCTTAAGAAGCGTGAAGTTGGCTTTGGAGAAATTTTTTACGGTGGTTTCCCTAATGGGGGTGGGGGCAGGATGTGGATGTCTAGGGTGATTAGCTTGTGGTCGGATCTGACCAATGAGGAATTGACCTTTTGGTGTGGAACACCGGTTGCCCTTGTTGGCAATGACCAGGTCTGGGATATTGCTGCCCCTGGTGGGTGTGTGGAGAAGTTGATCCAAGGCGTTGGAATTTATGAATTCCAGAAAACGGTGAGCAAAAGAATTGGTACAGGAGTAGTTTTCCCAGTTAATGGCGGGATAGTTGAAATCGCCCATTATTAGGGTGTTAGGTTGTACCCTAATATTTTCCAGTGTATCAAGAAATGAGGAGTGGGAATCCTGGGGCATGGTGGGGGATCTGTAGCAAGATAGAATTTGGATTGTGGTCTTGCCCAGAGTTAGTTGCACTTGGATAATCTCGGATGCATTATGCTGAGCAACTAGCCTGGAGGTGTGGATATCCTTAATAAATATGGACACGCCTCCTCCTTTAGTGTTTTGGCCCAGGTTAGGTGGCCAAAAGGTGTGATATGAATTATAGCCTGGTAATGCAGGGGTGCTCCCTGAAGCCTTGAACCAGGTCTCTGTCAGTGTTCTCCATTTTAAGGAGTGCCTTGAGTGAGTGCATTTTGAGGTTTAGACCTAGCATTGAGTAGCATTACCCTCAGATTTTGCTTGCTTGTACCTGTTATGGTGGTGAATTTGTCATTTGAACCTTGCCTAAAAAAGGCACTATAGGGGTGGCAAGATCCTTGGCCAGTATCCAGAATCCCAAGGGTGACAGGTGCAGGCCATCTCTGGCAAAGCATTGTGGTCTGTTGATCATGTCATCCCAGGCAGACAGATACTGGATCCCCTTAGAATGACATTAGAAGCCTAGCCAATTGTTGAAGCCAATCATTTTTTCCTTTGTACTGCAGTATCATTCTGGGTGATGGCAGGATGCTACTCAGGGCTAGGGTCATACCTGCCTGGGCTACAAGATCAGACAGCTCCTCCATGTCTAATAAAATATACATGTCTAACAAAATATAGATGGCTTCTTTTTTTTTTTTTTTCATAATTTTTCTCTGCACAAGAAGTCAGTTGCTTTTTAACACAATTTGAGGGTGGAGTTACATTGTCAGGAGAAATCCAAGCTCATCTGCAAGGTACAGTTGTGTCATGCATATGGTGTTGAATTTAGACTTTCAGTTGTGCGATTGCTGCAGGTAAGGCACCTAGATACCATTAAGACTTGATAGTTATTAGGCTCATGGTATATTTTGGTAAAGAAATAAGTGTATAGAGGAAAGCAGCTGCAGGGTGTATGCAGTAAGTGCAGACCCTATCAGCCTTCCTCCGTATTTTGGAGGAACATTCCTATTTTTGGCCTGATTTACCCCCTACATGATGTACCTAGTTTGGAGGTATGGCTTATTTTCAGGCTTGAATTACCCCTTCACACAATTTTCTGAATTCCCATCATCACATATCATTATTTAAATTATCTAGTACATGCACAACCATATTACATGTTCACTGTACCAGTGGTACCAGTAATTTAAAGAAAGACACACATCTTGCATCTTCCTTTTTCAGAAGCAAAAATTGTGGAGTTGACTTTTGCAGTACAGTTTATTAGTCTACTGATTTTTTTTCAGTCTTTTTGTCAGTGTGCATATAATTTTCCAACATTTTTGTCTCTCTTGTTGTTTACAGATTTCTTAGAAGTATCCCACCTGTTGGAAGTGAGAAGAATTATTTGCTATTCCCATTTTAAACTAATTAGATGTACAGGTGTTTGGCTGGATGTTCCTACTTTTCAAGGGCCATTGTTCCCATTGTCAGTGTATATAGGTTGAGAGGTATAGGCTGAGTGGCAGTCTGGGTGCTAGCAGATTGGCATAACGAAGGTGAGAAATAAGCTGCATTAGTTGTTTACCTTCCTGGGGTTTGAAGTGAAAGTGTCCTTAAAAATTTGCACCCAACGTCTTGGTCAAGACTGGAGGGTGCCATATGGTGGGGTGGGGAGGTAGGCTGTCTGATACCGGGGTCTTTTGACAGCTAGAGCAAGTAGCTTGAAGGTTAGAATCAGTGAGTGCTTAAGTTGAGAGCAAGTATAATAAAATGTATTCTGAAGTAAACCTGAGGTAGTAATGTGAGATAATGTTAGAAAGGTTATACCCTCCAGGTAGGAGGTTTGGCTTAATGGTTAGGGTGTTTCCCTCAAATGTGAAAATCAAACCCTGTACTTTGTCTCTAAGGTAAATTGCCCTTAGGGGCAATTTTAAACCTAGCCGGCTAGCCCTATGGAGGGAGGGGCTATTTTAAACCTAGGTGCACTTTAAAATATTATAGCAATAACCCACGCCTGGGTGTGGGTAATGCTAGATTTACCCACAGTTGGTGTGGCCAAACAAAGACAACCGTGGGTAAATCCAGCATTACCCACACCCAGAAGTGGGTTATTGATATTATACAATGACATTATTTAAGAAAAAAAAAAAAACTTTTCTTAAATAATGGCATTGTATAATGCCTTCTTGCTGCCCTTCCGCAGCTGCCTGGTATTCTGCGGCAGTTCTGATGTACTGCGCATGCGTATGCTTACGCAGTACATCAGAGCTGTGGGCAAAAGCAACGGAGAAAGCAAGATCTCAGTTGCTTTTTACAAACTGTCTCGCTATGTTAAAAGAGTTTAACATAGCGAGACAGCTTAAAAAAAAAAAAGCAACTGAGAATCTCCGTCGCTTTTTTTAAAGCGGTCTCGCTATGTTAAACCCATTTAACATAGCAAGACAGTTTTGAAAAAAGCAACAGAGAAAGCAAGATCTCCATTGCTTTTTAAAGTGTCTCGCTATGTTAAAGGAGTTTAACATAGCGAGACAGCTTTAAAAAAAGCAAAGGAGCATCTCCATTACTTTTTTTTAAAGCTGTCTCGCTATGTTAAACTCGTTTAACATAGCGAGACAGGTTGTAAAAAGCAACGGAGATGTTGCGTTCTCCGTTGCTGTAGAAAACAAAGAGTTCTACTAATGGAAAAAGTCCAGGCGACCGGACCTTTTTCCATTACTATAACTCTGATTTACAACGTGCACGCTGACCAATCAGCGTGCACGTTTTTTAATATTAATGGGGGGTCGTTGTATAATAGTACTGTTAACCTGAGAAGTTGACTGAATAAAAGAATGTGAATTAATGAGCATTTTCTGAATTGAAAGAAATCTAACTCAAAGTGCATTCCACCACATTTGTTCCCCATATTGCCACTTTTAGGAGGGGCAGGGCAAAGTTTTGAGCCAAAATTGAGGCATCCCTGATTAAACAGGGACAACTGAGAGCTAGGCTTGTGACTCCTTAGTAAAGATCAGAGATTTGGGTTTAGGAAAGCAGCAACTGACTTGAAAAAAGGCATTGCATGATTAGCCTTCTGCACTTTGAACGGACTTTGCATGATGCAAACTGTAGGACTGCCTCCGGTTTAAATTGAAAGTAGCATGAGGGTCATGTTAACATTATTATTGTTATTAATTATTATTGCAGGTTTATGTTTAGAATCTTTATTTTGATATATTTGAAGTACTTCATTGTTCAACATTTGATATATGTGTTGCTAACATTTGATTTATTTGTGGAAAGGGTTTACAATTCTTGTGTTTTTGTTACAGAATGTGTAAAATAATCCTAGTTCAAGATTGTCAACAGGCTTATTTGTGGTTAAAGTCTACAAGATATGTAAAAGATTAAAAAGAATTGCCAAAGTGTGCCTTGAGCCTTCATACAGTTGTAACTTTTTTTTTTTTTTTGCTGCATTTGAAATGCATTGGCATTGTTATTTTGTGAGCTAAGATTAGTTATCGTTAGTGATAGCAACCTGTAAAAAAGCACAAAGTCTGTGATAAAGATTTCACTGGGATGAAATCAGCATGCGGGCTTACTGAGTTATTGATCGTGTTGTACTTTTAGAGTCATAGTACTGTGAAACTTAAACATTTCGAAAGCAGATAATTCAGGACAAAGTGCTTCAGTTCAAGGGCATTTCATTAATATATAGAGAACTGTAATGTTTTTTCTTAGTTTCTCAGTGGGGATTTTTGTTTTTCTTTAAGCTAGCATGTAGCCACTCTGCCTCTTTTGTTTCACATAGTTGCTCTTTTGTAGAACAAGTTGTCACATTTTAACTTAGTAGGGTAGGAGGGGATGTCTGGGATCCAGTGATCCATTACATTTGACTGAAATGAAGACAAAGAGTTTGTTTACTTGCATACTGTGTTCTCCAAAGTCTGTATACAGATTGCTCATAATCTTGGATTGAGCATTTTATGTGCATGTTTTGTGAAATATAAAAGTTAGTTATACATCAACTAGCTGATTCTCCTTAAGGACTACGTGTACCCTTTTTATTTCTGAGTGGAACCTGAAATATTTTTCTTCCACACAGTGTGAAAACAGTAAATGTAATATGGCAGTTGCAAAGCATTTCACAGAAAGGTATAATGGATGCAACTGATTTGGGAACATATACTTCAAGGATAGTAAAGAACATACTTGTACTTTTAAATCTGGTCTGTAAGGTACATTCATGATGAGGTTGATGTTACTTTGCCTGTTTTTTTTCCAGTAAACATCTTTATTATCACATGTATGATATAGACAATCTTATATTTATATAAATGAAAACAAACAACATTGACACCACTTTAGAGGCAAACATTATACATCACAGACACCAGTGAAACAACTGTAGCAGCAAACATTATACATTATTTATAATCTATCCATTCATTGTCAGTTAAGCATTGTATGGCTCTTTCAAATCCTACCTCTTAAACCTCATTCCCTGTCTGTATGTATTGTTCCAACAATTACCATTTTTTCCCAAGTAGTTTGATCCTTCCCTTTTCTAAAGATCCCAATTCCAGTTGTTTTATCACTGTTACTATATTCACTGCTTGTAGTAAAGTTGGTCTAGACTGTGATTTCCATTTTCTAGTAATTGCTTTTTTGGCAGCCGCCATAGGTAAACTCAGCAAAGCTTTACTATGTCTGGGCAATTCCGAATCTGAATCGCAGCTCAAAAAAATCATCTCCCCAGTCAGTCCAGTCTCGTCACCTAGCATCTCTGAGAGAGTGGTCCACAGGGAATCCCTAAAGTTTGCCAGCTCATTACGCTCCTAAAAAATATGCTCCCAGCCACCTCTTTCTTGCCCTTCACACCTCCAACATTTGCTATCCACCTGAGGAAAAATTCTTTGTAGTCTATTTGGGGTATAAAAATACCTATGTAAACACTTCAGGCAAAGATCCTAAATCTTCTAGGCTTTGTTGTATATTTGGAAGATATACATATACTCCCCCCCCTCCATTGTCTGTTAGTGAATTGCTTATCTAGTTTCTCTTCCCAAACCTTTCTAAGCTCCTCTGATTGATTGATTGATTCTTATAATTATTATGCAGTATTTTATATGCTGTACTAATTTTATTCCTTTTTTTTTTTTTTAACGGCAGCTTCTATTCTAGATTCTATTAACTCTACCAGTGCTGGTCTTTCATTTAGGACCCCCCTATTTCTTTCTCTTTGCCTATACTCCAATATCAGTCTTTGATAGGGAGGGCAATCTCTAACCTGCCGTCCAAATAAAATCTTGACCTTTTCCCTTTCTTATTACTTGCTCCCAATACCTTGGTTCTTTTGCCAGTTTTCTCCAGTAAATTCATCCCCCTCTTGCCTATCAGCAGAATCTCTTTTCTCCATTCTCGTGCTGGTTTAGTTCTTAGAATACGCCCTGCTAGTTTATGAATATAATACTTTGTATGATTTTTGTTCTCCTTAAGATTCTTCATCCAAAATCCCATTCTCTCCTTATTTCTTGAGCCCCCCCATGTCATCATCATCGTCATTCCTTTCCACAGCGTGTAAGAGCCATAACTGTTGCTCTAAAATACCCCCTCAAATTGGGTAATCCTAATCTGTTTTGTTCTATTTGACTTTTAATGCCTTTGTTGATGGACCCGGTTGCATTTGTTTAGTTGTTTTCACCTCCAGTCATCTACCATGCCCCTTTGCCTCTCCTATTAATACATACTGTTTTTTTTTCCAACTGACCACCACCACAAAACCAATCAGAATGCTGAAATTGCTTTACTCTGTTAAGCAAATTGACCATGTATTACAATATGGTGTTATTCTGGTGACTGAAGATGGTATGTTAGTGTGCGCATGTGTTGGTGTGTGTGTGTGCACTGAGAGAAGGAGAATGTCTGTCTTTCAAGTGAATGAGGCGGTGGGCTTGTATCTTATGTTTAAACAGTAAGATTTTATATTGAGCACAGCAGCAAGCTTACCTGTATGTTTGTTTGAATTTATTGTTTAGCAACACTTGAAAGAAAAGGAAAATGATTTTCACAGCCCAAAAGGTCACTCTTTTCCTGTATTTGATTTGCTGCATTGGGGCTGCCAAGGTCACATGACTGCATTATGAATGTGGCTGAGAGGGAGGAAGAGACTTTTTTTTTACTTTAGTATTTTACCTTCTCCGTCATCTTTGAGTTTGTGTGACATCAGAATATGTATATTTAGATGTAAAGAGTAGTATGTCTTGATGGTTAGTTTTGATCTGTTGGAGCTGCCATTATAAAGAGAAAGTACAGTTATGTAAAATCTTACCATAATGGTAGATGTCCTTGCCTTCACTACTGCAGTGTTCCTTACAAATGGGATTCCCTGCAGTGAAGCCCTCTGTGCAGCCAGTTTACAAAAGATTTACATTGCTTTAAGGTATGCTGAAAGTCACCTGCTTACTACTTGCATAAGGTAAGGCATAAAGGTGACGTTCAGGCATACTATCCTCAGAACAGATTGCCCCAGTAGGGACAGCAGTCCAAGGAAAATCAAGGAGAATCTGCACAGCCAGGAAGAGAACAGGGTGATGGAGGGAGGGAGTGAATACTGCAACGGTGAAGGCAAGGACATCTACCGTTATGCTAAGATTTTATATAACTGTTCTATGTCCTTGCGTTCACCGCTGCAGTATTCTTTACAAATGGGAGAGTGCAAAAGCTCAAGAAGAAACCTGGGAGGAGGAAGCAGCAGAGCCCTCCAAGAAGCCATGAAAAATGGCATCAGCAAAACCAGCTCTGGCGATACCATTCATCTGGTAATGTTTGAGAAAGGTATGCACAGAAGTCCAGGTAGCAGCTTCAAGAATAGAATTGGCATCCAAGCCTTTGAAAAAAAAGCACCTGAAGAAGCCACAGCTCTAGTGGAATGAGCCTTAATAGAAGAAGAAAGGCTCTCGCCATGAAAGGTGTAACAAAAGGAAATAGCCTTTGAAATCCAAGTGGAAATAGCCAAACCTAAATACCTAGGATGAAAGGAAACAAATAACTGGTCAGACTTCCTGATAGCTTTAGTTTTATCCTAATAAAATCTGAGCTGTCTATGCACATCTATTGCAGAGAGAGAAAAAAGGTAGGTAAATTTAATAGACTGATTAAGTGACAACTCATTAACCGTCTCTGGCATAAAAGAAGGATTAGTATGCAAGGAAATCCTCTCCTCATGAAATATCAAAAAAGGTGGACAAGCCATAAGGGCTTGCAACCCAGACACCTGTCTGGCAGAAGTAAGAGCTAACAAAAGAGCTGTCTTCTAAGAACAATATTGCAAGGAAGCTGAAACAGCAGGCTCAAAAGGAGCCGGAGTCAATTTTTCCAGAACACAATTAAGATCCCAGGGAGGAAGAACAGGCTTCCTGGGAGGTCTAATATTAAGGATGCCTTTAAGAAACTGCTTAGCCTCAAATCTAGAAGCTAACGGGGAAGTTAAAGGCAGACGAGGATTAAAAGCTGATAAGTGGGCCTTAATAGAAGAATAGGCCAAACCAGTATTGAGCAATTCACACAAATAAGAAAGAACCAATGGAACATCCACAGAAAGTTGGTCCAGGTCACAAGAAAGACACCAAATAGAAAACCTCTTCCATTTAGATAAGTAGGATTTCCTAGTAGTAGGTGTCCTGGCCTCCTGCAGCACGTCCTTAGAAAAAAGGTGTCTATGAGGAATCAAAACCCCATCACCCACAGTGTCAGTTGAAGCATGGACAGGTGGGGATGGATGAGAGACCCCTCGTCTTGTGTGAGGAGATCTATCCTGTGAGGTAACTTGTGATGATTGTCTCTGGCCAGATGCAGAAGTAGAGGGAACCAGTGCTGTCGCAGCCAAAAGGGAGTCGCCAACAAGATTTTGGGAGCATCTCGTTGAATCTTGGACAGGACTCTTGGAATGAGAGGAAGGGGAGGGAATGCATAAAGAAACATCCCCTTCCAAGAAAATTAGGGTCTCCACCTTCCAGATTAGAGGACCTTGGACTGTGACACAAAACAGAGGAGGTTGGTTGTTCACCAGTGGGGTACTCCTCAGGTAGATCTTTGTGCCTCCCCTTTGAACAGTGTCCAGAAACACATCCCTGTGAAGCATCCATTCTTGGGATCGAGTGAGGGACCTGCTCAGATTGTCTGCCACAATGTTCTGATCTGAAGGAATGTAAACTGCCTGAAGAGTCGCATGATACTAGATAGCCAGATCCCATACCAGAAGTGCCAGCTGGCAAACACGGTAGGATCTTGTACCCCCTTGTTTGTTGATGTACCACATGATTGTGGTATTCTCCATGAATACCTTGAGAGGCCCTGCAGAGAAGAGAGGATGAAAGGCCTGAAGAGCCAGCAGAAGAGCCCTAATCTCTTTGATGTTGAGGTACTTCTTCTGCTGACGAGGCACCCACAGTCAGGGAGCCAAACGTTGCCCCCATCCGACATCTGAAGCATCTTTGAACAGATCCTGAGAGGAAAGCGGAGGCTGAAATGGGAGCCCTGGATTCAGAGACAACTGCTGAATCCACTATAGAAGCTCAACCTTTAGACACTGGAGAAGAGGAACAGAAAAGTATAGAGGCTGCTCATGCTGAAGCCACACCATTATCAGAAACCACTGGAACTTCCTCATGTGGAGCCTGACCAGAGGAAGCATCGGAATGGTGGAAGCCATGAACCCCACTGGGTACTTCTCTGCAGCTGTGAGGACTCCAGCAAACGGGAGCAAGCACAGAAAAGGCAATAAACAGAAAAACGGATGTATGCAACAGACCAATGGTTAAGACAGCATTCGGACTGGTGGCAAAAAAGTTCTGAGGATGGTATGTTTGAACGTCAACTTTATGCCCTACCTTACTTTAAAGTAACTGAAATCTTTTGTAAACTGGGCAGACAGAGGGATTCGCGGCAGGGAATCCCATTTGTAAGGTATACTGCAGCGGTGAATGTAACGACATCTAGCTTTATACTGTCCTGTTGTTGCTTATACTGGACCTACTTGTCATAATGTTGAGTCAGAAAGAGCAGGTCCATCCATGGTGGCATTCCCTTTAACCTTCAACCCATCATTGATTAAGGTGGTCTCTCATATCCTTTCATTGATTGTGGTTTTTATATAGCTAATCCAAATTCTGGAAAGGCTAGGCATTGTGGATTAGCATGGAATAGTGGAAAGGTTTCTTGGCAGTTTCAGAAAAGGTTTTCCTGTCAAATGATCCTAAGGCCTGCTGCTGCTGTTGGTCCTGCTGTTACTAAGGCTGGATCAGTACTTCCAGTTACGGCGTTGTGGTGAGTGTGTGCATTTTACCTTTTGTCACCTTTTAAATGCAAAATCTTAAGTAAAAGATATTTTGTGAAAATATAATATACCCTCATCTGTGGATGTGACAGTTCATATTGTATAGCCATCCTGACATTAATGGCCTCTCTTACTAGTTGTATGTCTGTATGTGGTTTGGTAGACATGTTATATTTCTTGTAGGCCCTCTAGTGTTGTTCGATCTTCTTTCAACCTGTATGCCTTCAGGTCTTCCTCAAGTAAGTCTTCGTTTCAATATTCAGATGAACTGAGCAAAATGCCATCTATTCAACTTGTACCACAATACAGCATCATATTTTTAGTGTCAACAACCTTGGTTTAAATGTAATTTGGATATCGAGCCCTTGTTGCTTTTCTTCACATAGATAACAATGATAAGGCTGTAAAACTCAGCTATGTTCTTCTCTGGTTTCTTTGGTTCTTTACAGGGTTTTCAGCATTCTTTTCATTTTACTTCGAGAAATGTATCTCTTGATAACGGCAAAGTATTTTTTTAATAAACCTCTTTATTACACCGTGTTTTAAATGGGTCTATATTAGTTAGCTGCAATGCGATTTCGGCAAACACCTAATCATCGACCCTAATTCAGGGAAAATTGTTTCAGCGATTCGCTGAATTTATCAAGAACAAGGAAATGCTTGCCCTACAGCACAACGGACTGACAGCTAAACAAATCGAGCCTACGCAAGTGGGGGGGTTTGCCCCCCCTCGGTATGGTGGACTGTGCCCCCCCCAGCTATGTATACCAACTCTGAGATCACACTGCAGTGGAGAACAGGATAAAGTTGTGCTGTAGGGCAAGTATTTCCTTACCTTTGGTAAATTCAGTGAATCGCTGAAACAAATGTTGCTGTTTGAGGGCTGATTAGGTTTTTGCTGCAATGGGATTTTGGCTAACTAATATCGACCCATTTTAAACAATGGCATATGTACCCACATAATAGAAAATGAAAGCAATCATTTCTATTTTCCTATAGTATACATAATGTCATTCACTATTATGTAATTTCCTCAACTCTTGACGTCCTTAAACCTGACTCCTCATGAAAATTATTATGCAAGTATTGCTCCCACAAATTCCATTTATTTATATTTCAATAGCTCATTTATTTATGTAAAAATCCCACCTCCCAGTTATGTCCTTTACAGTGTTCAGTATTTCAGTAACAGTTTGCGTTAAAATTGGTTTTGATTTTCTAAGAATTGCTTTTTTTCTTTTCTTTTTTTTTTCTTCAACCAATAGCATTAAACTTTGTAAGGCATTGGTTTGTCTAGGCAATAAAGCATACTACTAAACCCTACTAGAGAACAAAAGCCACCCCGTGGAGACCAACACAGGAACACATCCCTGTGGAAATTGCATCTGCTGCCAGTATATCACCACAGGTGACAAAAGTCAAGATATGAAATCACACACAACCTATCTACCTGCATGGTAGTCACAATTGTAACTCCAGCAATGTGGTCTACCTTAGCAAATGCGCTCACTGCGAGGCCTTCTATGTAGGTATGACCACTCGCAAATTGAACAACAGAATAAAAGAGCACTATCAAGCCATAAGAAGGGCTGATGGCAACAATGCCCTAGCAAGGCATTCAATGCATTGCAAACCCCCAAATTTCAGTTTCTCATCTTAGAAAAACTGCCCAGCTTTACCAATGACTCCAGCACTCCACTAGAAATCAGAGAGCTGAAATGGCAAATTAAGCTAGAAGCTGATAATTTCCCTGGCCAGAATGGCAGTCTTAACATTAAATGTGTTCTAAAGTGGATCAGGTAACCCTAACCAGGTACCTCCCAGTCCACCTTGTCACTGTGAGGTCATAGTAAAGTATTTATACCTTGTTGCAATGCACTTATACAGATTTCTGAAGACGTTTGAAGTACTGTAACAATAAAATAAGCGAACGAAAGCAATCAAATCTCTATCTGCGTCCCCTTGGTTTCTTCCATAATAGAATCACTCGTGGTTCTCAATCTCACAAATAGTCTTAAAACTGCTAGTTACAGCGCAAACATTTTGTGAGATTATATATATATATATATAATTTCTTCTCCTCCTTCTCCTCCTCCTTCGTCGTCGTCTTCTTCCTGCTCCCGTTAGCGGTTGCCACAGCCGAACAACTGTTTCCATTTCTTCCTGTCCTCTGCATCTTGCTCTGTCACACCAACCACCTGCATGTCCTCTCTCACCACATCCATAAACCTTATCTTAGGCTTTTTTCTTTTCCTGTTACCTGACAGCTCCATCCTTAGCATCCTTTTCCCAATATACTCTGCATCCCTCCTCAACACATGTCCAAACCAACGTAATCTCACCTCTCTTGCTTTGTCTCCAAACTGTGCAACCTGAGCTGACCCTCTAATATACTGATTCCTAATCCTGTCCATCCTCGTCACAC